>NW_007030346.1:55997-76885 GCF_000164805.1 Carlito syrichta | reverse complement strand
GAACCCACGGGCTCAGGCAATCCACTCACCTCAGCCTCCCAAAGGTGTGGGATTACAGGCTGAGCCACCAAGACTGGCTGTTGTCTATTCTTTAACAGGTAAAATCAAACTATATATAATAGAAAGGTTCCTTTACACATGAATTATGAAATCAGTTCCACCATATTATTTATCAAAATTACCACCAACATGATTAAGGACACTGTATGTCTAGCATAATACCAGATAGAATGGGTACTACAAAAAATATTTAAAGCAGAATCTTTGCATTTTAGGGGCTTAAATACTTTATCTAGACTTTATACTGACTAAGTAGTTATGGGCAAAGTAATGTCCTGGTTTCTGGGACAAGGAAGAAGAGAAAGTTACAAAATAAGAGAAATCATCTTCCCTGGTGATTATAATTCAATGTGAGAAGCGGGTCCTGAGATCAGGGAAGGAATGTGTCCTTTGGTTTGAGGATTTCGGTTTTATCTTACAATAAACCACATTTCAAATCATGGCTCTGCCCGCTTACTACTCAAGTTCTTTGAACAAGCTGCAGTTGCTCTGTTTAAATTAGTGATGACGAAACTCAACTCCTAAGTTTCCCTGAGAATGAGGTGATACGATGTATGCAAAACAATTCATGGAAGGCTTACCTCATAGTAAGGTCTCGATAAATGGTAGTTAATATTTTATTAGAAGGTAAACTAGATGATATGATAAGCAAAGCTCTTTGAGACAAAAGGCTGCTAATCATCACAATGAATTATTTGAAAAAAATTACTTTGCAGTCAGTGATATGTTTCTTAATGGTTTGTTAATCAGAACACATATCTATATTGCATTACCCCTAATACAGACCCTAATGTAGGAATTCTGAATAGGTTTTGGTAATATTATTGTATTTCTTGTTCAAATTTAGAATGAAATAAAAGACAAACAAAGTCAAAAAGATGAAGATCAAAATATCATATCTTTTATCAGCATTGCTAAGAGGCACCCTAACATTGGATGCCAAAATTAGCCCAGAATTACAGACAAAGCTGAAAACTTCAGAGTAGCTGAAGATGTGCCACCTGAAGGCAGGCTGCCTCTTCAAAGGAGCAAATGGAAAGAGGTTGATTCACAAGGGTCAGTGCCTTTCCCTATTCACACAAATCAGATCAAAGTCACTCCTCAACCAGAGTGACAGTGAGTAAGGACGCAGAAAAATGTCATAGAGGTTATTTTAGGGCAGCGGCTCTCAGTATGGTCCCTGAGACTCTTTCACAGGCCTAGAAACTATAACTATTTTCATAATAATGCTAAGATGTTAGCATTATTGCCTTTTTCAAATTAATTCTCTCACCAGTGTACAGTGAGTGGAGTTTTCCACAGGCTACATGACATGTGAAATGACAACACAATGGTTACAGAAGACAAGAGACTCCAGTTGTTTTCTATCAACCCAGGCATTTAAGAGACTTACAAAAATTTAAGTAAGGCCATCTTTCTCACTAATTCCTCTTGATTTTTGAATATATAGTTTTGTTTTGTTTTTAAAAGACAAGAATAAAGATATCATAATTTACATCTTTTTATTGTACAAGAACTTCCTACCCAGCCAAGCACAGCTTCATCAGTGATGGAGAAATAAAATCCTTCCCAGACATCCAATCCCTAAGAGATTATGCAACTTCCAGACCAGCTCTACAGGAGACACTTAAAAAGGTTTTAAGCACAGAAGAAAGAGGAAAAAAATTGACTACACACTTCCCGAGAGAACAGAAGAGCACAGATTCAACAGAGAACACAATGCAACAACAAACTTGAAAACACACAAATGCATCAACCAAAAGAAAAGAAGCAAACAAAGAAAAAACGTCATAAGAGCCACATGACAGTAATAAACAATCATATTTCAATAATCTGCCTGAATGGGAAAGAAATAAATGCACCACTGAAAAGACACAGAATGGCAAACTGGATAAGAAACCATGACCCAATTATTTGCTGCATCCAGGAGATTCATCTCACCACAAGGGAAGCGAACAGACTCAAAGTTAAAGGATAGAAAATGAGTTTCCAAGCAAATGGATCACAAAAAAAGGCAGGAGTCATGATCTTAATATCAGAAAAAAACAACCTTTAAGCTATCAAAAATTTAAAAAGATACAAAAGGACACTACATATTTATAAAAGGTTCAATCATTCAACAAGAAATATCCATTCTAAACATATATGCACTCAACACAGGAGCACCAGCACTTATAAAGCAACTACTAAGTAAACTAAAAAAAGATATTGACTCTAATATAGCAGAGGGCTTGGATACCCTACTAACAGCCCTAGATAGATGATTGAGGCAAAATATCAACAAGGAGACCCAGAACCTAACTAGACACTCAAACAAATGGACTTAATAGATACTTACAGATTATTCTGCCCAACAACCACAGAATATACATTCTACTCATCACCACATGGAACATACTCCAAGATCAATCACATCCTTGGCCAGCATAAACAAATTCCATAAGGTTGAAATCTTGTCATGCACCTTCTCAGACCACAGTAGAATAAAAATAAATATCAATACCAGCAACATTTCCACAATGCCCACAAAGACATGGACACTAAACAGCATGATGCTGAACAACTACTGGGTCAACACTGAAATCAAAGAAGAAATTAAAAGATTCCTGGAAACAAATGAAAATGACGAAACATCTTACCAAAGCCTCTGGGATGCCATGAAAACAGTTCTCTGAGGGGAATTTATATCTCTACAAGCACACATCAAGAAAATGGAAACATCAGAAGTTGAGAGCTCAACAAATCACCTAAGGAAGCCGGAAAGAGAAGATCACCAAAACCTCAACTTTAACAGAAGAATCCAAATCATCAAAATGAGATCCCAAATATGGGACATAGAAGACAAAAATATCATAGAAAACATCAGCAAAACAAAAAGCTGGTTCTTTCAAAGAGATAACAAGATTAATGAACCCCTAGTCAGAATGACCAAGAAAAGAGAGAAAAAGCCCAAATAAACACAATCAGAAATACAAAAGATCAAATCACAATTGACCCCAAAGAAATATAAAAGATTACCAGAGATTACTATGTACACCTATATGGAAACAAATTTGATATGCTAAATGAAGTGGAGGACTTTCTGACATCACATAATCTCCCCAGGTTGAAACAAGAAGACACTGAGACACTAAATAGACCAATAACAACCCAGGAAATTGACTCTGTCATATGAAAACTACCTACAACAACAACAAAAAAAGCCCTGAACCAAATGGCTTTCCAGCAGAATTCTCCAAAACGTAAAAGGAGCAGCTGATACCAATCCTATTGAATGTATTCCAGGCAATTGAGAAAGATGGAATTCTCCCCAAATCATTTTATGAAGCTTACATCCATCACACTGATACCCAGACCAGGTAAAGATTCAACAAAAGAAGAGAACTTCAGGCCAATATCCCTTATGAACATAGATACAAAAATCCTCAACAAGATTCTAGCAAATTGGATCCAAAACGCATCTCAAAAATCATCCACCATGACCAAGTAGACTTCATCCCCAGTATGCAGGGCTGGTTCAACATTTGCTAGATCATAAATGTAATTAAGTACATCAACAGATGTAAACAAGAACCACATGATTATATCATTAGATGCTGAAAAAGCTTTTGATAAAATTCAGCATTCCTTCTTGATAAAAAACCCTCAAAGGAACATATCTCAAAATAGTAAGTGCCATATACGATAAACCCACAGCTAACATAATGCTAAATGGACAGAAACTGGAAAAATTTTCCCTGAAAACTGGAACAAGACAAGGCTGCCCACTCTCACCCCCTCTTGTTCAATATTGTATTGGAAGTCCTAGCTCAGGCAATTAGACAAGAGAAGGAAATCAGGGGTATCCAAATAGGAAAAGAGGAAGTCAAGTTATCCCTTTTTGCTGATGACATGATCCTATGCCTAGAAAATCCAAGATAATCTGTCAAAAACCTGCTTGCACTGATAAAGGACTTTGGCAAAGTCTCAGGGTACAAAACAAATGTGTGAAAGAGAGTTGCATTCCTAAACACCAACAACAAGCAGGCAGAGACCCAAATAAAAAGCACAACCCCATTCACAATAGTCACAAAAAAAAGGAAAGAAAAGAAATACATCGGCATCTTCCTAACCAGAGAGGAACTTTACAATGAGAACTACAAAACCCTGCTCAAAGAAATCCAAGAAGACACAAACAAATGGAAAATTATTCCATGCTCATGGATAGGAAGATTCAACATTGTTAAAATGTCCATTCTACTAAAGGCAATCTCAGATTCAACGTAATACCTGTTAAGTTACCAACATCATTCTTCTCAGACCTGGAAATGACAATACAGAAAATCATATGGAAACAACCACAAATAGCCAAAACAATCCTTAGCAAAAGAAACAAATTGGAAAGTATCACACTTCCAGACTTCAAGCTTTACTGTAAGGCTACAGTAATCAAAACAGCCTGGTATTGGTACAAGAACAGGTATATAGACCAATGGAACAGGATAGAGATTCCAGAAGCAAAGTCTCAATTTCTCAACCAACTTATCTTTGACAAAGCCTCCAACAACAACCACTGGGGAGGGGAAACCTAATCAGTAAATGGTGTTGGAAAAACTGGCTGACCACATATAGAAGATTGAAACAGGACTCCTACCTATCACCATATAAAAAAATTAACTCTAATTGGATCTAAATGGTTAAAACCTCAAACTATAAGAATCTTAGAAAACGCAGGAGACATCCTTATGGAAGTTGGGACTGGCAACCAATTTCTATTCAGAACCCTAAATACCCATACTTTAAGAGATAAGATAGACAAGTGGGACCTCATTACTAACAAGCTTCCGCAAAGCAAAAGAAACCATCAAGAGAGCAGGGAGACAGTCCACAGAATGGGAAAAAAATATTTGCCAACTGTATATCTGACAAAGGTCTAACAACTAGGATCTACAAGGAACTCAAACGTGTCAAAAGGGAAAGAAACACCCCCAGTAAAAAGTAGGCAAAAGACATGAATAGACACTTCTCAAAAGAAGATATACAGGCAGCCAACAAATGAAAAAGTGCTCATCCTCACTCTCCATCAGAGAAATGCAAATCAAAACCACATCGAGATACCACCTAACACCAGTAAGAATGGCCATCATTAATACAACAAACAACAACAGATTTTGGTGAGGATGTGAAGAAAAAGGAATGTTTCTACACTGCTGGTGGGAATGCAAAGTAGTGCAACCTCTTTTGAAGACAGTGTGGTGGTATCTGAAAGAACTAGAAATTGACCTTCCTTATGACCCAGCAATTCTCCCATTGGGAATATACCCGAGGAACTCAAATCATTCTACAAGAAAAGATACCTGCTCATGTATGTTTGTTGCAGCTCTATTCACAATAGCAAAAACATGGAACCAACCATGCTGCTCATCGAAGCTGGACTGGATAAAAAAAATTTGGTACATATACACAATGGAATATTATGCAGCCATAAAGAAGGACAGGCATATGGACTTGGCAGCAACTTGGATGGATTTAGAGTCGATCATACTCAGTGATCTATCACAGAAACAAAGAACAGAGTACCATATGTTCTCACTCATAAGTGGACCTTGAACAATTATAATACTATAAGAAAGGTATTGGCAGTAGTGGGAAACTGTCAGGGGAGGGGAGGTGGGATTGGCAGTTGAGGGAAACTGCTAGGGGAGGGAGGGGCATACCTCATCATCAAGGGTACCTGCATAATCAACATTTGTATATCTAGCCCTGAGTTGTACCCCACATCGTTATAACAAAATAAATTTTTTGAAAAAGGAAATTTCAATTACAAAAAAAGGAAATGCAGTTTTGTTTTTTGTTTTTTTTAAAAGATAAGAATAAAGATGTCATAATTTACATCTTTTTATCGTACAGAGGGACCCCCCCAAAACAGAATTTTTACTAAAAAATTATGTATTCTTACATGTTTAAACTCCAGTTGCCTTCAGAGTACTCTGTTTGGTGCAATACGCCTCCAAGACACTTTTTCAACTGCTTAAAACAGTTTTTGAACTTGTCAATTTTGATGCCTTTTAGTACTTCTGCCATTGTTTGTTTCATCTTTTCCACATCACAGAATGTTTCCCTCTGAGGACATTTTTCATTCAGAGAAACAAGAGCAGGTGAATAGGGAAGATGGGGCGTGGGGTCATGCCAGCTTTAGGGCAGCAGTTCTCAGTATGGTCCCTGAGACATTTTCACAGCTCTAGAAACCAAAAACTGTTGAATACTTCCTGCTGTGTGGATAGGCGTACTTGTAAATCACCCATCATGAGATGGGCAAATGCATTAAAAAGAGTCTCAAAAAAAAAAAATTACTGAAGTCAAATGCAGCATCTCACAACAAATCAGTAGTTGGTACACTGATGCCAATGGGTTCCTAGAACACTTGCCTAATGGGGGAAGCCTGTACTACAAGAGACCTACCCTCAAAAAGATAATTCCAAGTTTTCTTGGGTCCCCCCTCATATATCTCCTAACAAATTACTATAGCTATTATTTTTATAGTTTTTTAAATTTTAACTTTCATACTAAATATATAAATGATTTATGCACCACCAGGTGTAAAACAGTATTTTGAATTTGACTGTATATTTACTTTTGCCAACGAGTTTTATACTTTTGTATGTATTTGTGTTACATCCTTTTCTTTTAACTTGAAGAACTATTTGTAGTATTTCTTATGAGAAAGTTCTGGTGGTAATGACCTCACTCAGTTTTTCTTTTGTCTAGAAAAGTCATTATCTCTTCATTTCTAAAAGATACCTTTTTTTGGTATTCTTGCTTGGCAGGATTTTGTTTTTTGTTTGCTTCCTTGTTTGTTTTTCCTTCCACCCTTTGAATATATCATTTCAACTCTCTCCTGGTCTATAAGCTTTCTGCTGAGAAATCCACAACTAGCCTATTTAAATTTCTTTGGATGTGATTTGCTTTTTTTCTCATGCTGCTTTTAGATTCTCTCCTTGTTTTTGATTTTTGACAGTTTTGTTTTAATATGTCTTGGTGTAATCTTGTTTGAACTGAATCTGATTGGAGAATTTTGGCTTTCTAATAGATAGATATTTTAATCGTTCCACATATTTGGAAAGCTTTTTGAAATAAGCTTTAAACCCCCTTGTCTCTATCGTCTCCTTCTTGAGCTACATTAACTCACATATTTATCCTTTTGATGCTGTACCACAAACTTTGTAGGGTTCTTCATTTCTTTTCTTTTTTTCCTTTTTCCTCCTCTGATTATACATTTTCAAATAACCTGTCTTCAGGTATACACATTCTTTCTTCTACTTGATCAATTCTGATATTGATGTTCTTTGCTGCATTTTTAATTTCATTTACTGTAATTTTTCTGGTCCAGAATATCTGTTTGTTTGTTTGTTAATAATTTTAATTTTGGTTAAATTTCTAATTTTGGTCATTATTGTTTTTCAGATTTCATTAAATTATTTTTCTGTTTCTTTTGAAATTCATTATGTTTTCTTAAAAAATTATTTGGGATTTTTTTGTAACACAATTTGTATATCTTCTTTCTTTGGGATAAGCTACTGCCAGAATATTGCATTCTTTGCATGGCATTATGTCTCCTTGGTTTTTTTATATATCTGTTGTCTTATGCTGATGTCTGTGTATCTAATGTTGCATCCACCTCTTGCAGAGTTTATATGCCAGTTTACCTGCAGAAAAATTTCCCCTCTCAGGGGTATGAGGGCAGTGCAAGGGTGCTTATCAGACAGTGTTCATTGGTTCTTAACCATTGAGTGTGTCCACTTCTTAGTCTCTGTGCAGCTCTGTGAGCTGAAGTCAGTGATGACAGAGATTGCAGGAATCCTCAGAGGTCAATGCTGTGGATTTTTGCAGTGCCAGCAAGGACTGTTGGCATCTTTAGGGGCAATAACTGCTAAAGTCCCTCTGTTCTCTTTTTCTCTCACTGGGCAAGTTGTGGTTTATGGGAACATTACTGACACTGGATCTGGCTTGTGTGGTGGCACCTACGTATGATGAGTGGCATTTATGAAGTGGCCATCAAACTGAGGCCTAAAACACTGTCACACATAGAGGAACCATGACTCTGGGATCTGGGCAGTATTGGTACTGGTAGTTGAGGTGCAGGCACCCCCACTGCCATGTTAGTAACTGAATGTGAGGTGAGGATGCTTGCAAAGCAAGCCTGGCAATCCAAGAATGAGAACAGTAATGATTACAATATGAGAGTGGCTCTGGGGTTTGGACAAGGCCTTTCACTCAGTGGCAGCTGAGCAACTGCCTGAAGTACGAATACATGCAATGAGAGTTTGGCTCCAGGCCTGGAATATGAACTAGCTGTCTCTGGCAGTGGCTCTGATGCTTGAAATGTGGGCACACACAGTGCAGCCTGGTAGCTGGAATCCAAGGCATAAGCATTCACTAGCTTCAGCATCTATAGTTTTGGTATGGGACTTAGCTCTTTGTGGTAGTTGAGCCCATGCCTGGAGCATAGGCATAAGCAGCAATAACTTGGCTCTGGAACCCAGAGCAATGAATCCAGGGTCTGAAACACAGGCAGGCAGATTCACTGAAGCCACAGAAATCAGGTCTAGGTAGCTCTGCAGTCTGGATACAGACTGGGTTGGAAAAGACGAAAGCTCCTTTCCCCAAAAGGATTATTAGTAGCTGCTTCTTAGATGGGGAAGGGATACAGAGTCGTATCGCTCTATCTGGAGTTCTCTGACAGAACTAGCTGTCGGTTACCTCATTGGCAAGAGATGCTAGTGTCCCCTGAGGAGCAGACCGCTATAGCCCACAGTGATTTCTGTTGTGCAGTTGAAACTCTCTTTCTTCTTTGCTCCAGGTCATCTGCTAATGTCTCAGGTCTGCCAATCCTACCAGTGATCTTTTCAATATGAATTGTCTCCATTTATTTTGCTTGATTGTGTTGCTGCAGATTTTTTAATGGGCCCATGAACTCTCTCAGTCCTTTTTATTTATTAATTTATTTTAATGAGAAGCTGTCTATATTTGTTTTGTTGTGAGGAGATAAAGGCTGTTATCTCCTGATCTGCCACTTGGTGACTTTCTGAGCTAAATATTTCCTTTTTTTTCTAATTAAAAAGTAATTTGTGGGAAAATAATGATTCCATTTCTCATCAAACTTTCCCTTAGTAGTTTTTGTTTTTGTTTTTAAAGTGGTGATTTGTTGAGAAAACAGAAAAGTTCCCAAAGTGGGAGGGGACCTGAAGGGGTGACCCTCCCTTAGTAGTTTTAGCACCCATTGATAATTTCTAACTTCATAATTCATTCTGCATTAATTAATTGCCATTCTATAGTCCAAAAAAGCTTCTCTTTCTTCCCCCTTTATTCATTCAATTACATATTTAATAATATAGACTTATAAATTCTTATATTAGTTAATGGGCATTCATTGCTACTGCTATTGATTTTAATGTTTAAATCATTTGAAAAATGATTTACTAACACTGGATCTGGTTTGTGTAGTGGTACCCATGTATAATGAGTGGCACTTGTGAAGTGGCCATGAAGCTGAGGCCTAAAACCCTGCATTGAAGAAAAAAGAGTGTTTCTTCAAGATAGGTCATAAGCTCTTTCACCTTATTTTCACAATCCTTATCCATTTCCACATTTTATGGAGCACAGATACGTATCTATGTAAATCTGCTGCTAAATCCGCCTAGTGAATTTTTTCATTTTAAATACTGCATTTTTAAGTTTCAGATTTGTTACCTAATTTTTTTTTAATTCTGACATTTCTTATCTTTTTATTCATTATTATCATGGTTTCCTTTAAATCCTTGCCATAGTTTAAAAAGCTACCTTAAGGTCCTTGTCTACTAATTTTATCATTTGGGTCAGTTCATCACCTGTTTCTACTTACCATTTTAAAAAAATTATAGATATAATTTTCTGCTTTCTTCAGATTTCTAGTAATTTTGTTTTGTACTAGATAATGTGGATAGTACGCTGCAAAAATTGCGGATGTTATTTAACGTCCTCTGAAAAGGGTTGATTTTGTTATTGGAGACAGTTATCTTTACTGCACTCAAATTCTAATCTCTGCTTTTTCTGTGACAGTCTTTTAGCCTTCCAGCTGGATTTTTTGTTGTTTGCTTGTTTTGATTTTGTTTTTGTGTTTTCCCATTTATCTATTTATAATATTCCCTATGAATTCACCTTTCAAGGATCAGCCAAATTTTGGTCAGGATGTATGACTTATACATAGATTTGGGACTTCATTCTCTATGACTATCTCCCATTTCTAGGATTTTTCTCTTATTTTCCATGCTCTTACAGTCTTAAATGCCACCCTCCAGTTCTTCATATCACTGTGATTATACCCTTATACTTGAGTGTTAGTCATACAATGGCATTTGATCTAGGAATATCCTTAGATAAAAGCTATATAAAATTCAGATGCACCCAGTTTGGTACTTTTCTCTCAAGGACAAAAGCTGCAAATACTTGTGTAGGTATTTGGTTAATTTTTTTTGTTAGTTTAGATTTTGTCCAAAGAGTGTAATTGTTACCTGTATCTGTCAGAAGTATAGTCTAAAAAAGGCTACTCTATCATTACCAAAAGCATAACTTGGCAAGATGCTTGTTTGTTTGTTTGTTTCATGTACAATGTTGTTACAACTTTCCAAATTTTAAACTTGTAAAACCCAAACATTTCCTGCCACAATGCTACATAAGAGCACCGAAACTATTTGTTTTCTTGGAGCTAAAATTTTACAAATTAAGTATATAGGACTTTTAGTTGTGACCTACTGATCTTATCTGCCTTCCAATATTCATTCAAAAATATTTATTGTTAAGCATGTGTCAAGCAGTCCTGTAAGCACTAGAAATTATAATCGTGAATTAGATAAAGCCTTGATCTGTAGAACATGTATTTAAGGATCATTGTATTCTATTTTAATTTTAGAAAAAAATAAGTTACAAAAACAGTTTAATAGAGTAAAGAGTGATCAGGTGATAGGCAGGGTGAAAATATTTGTATTGGATAATATATCACTAAAACCCAAATCTAAATGACTAGGAAAAAAAATCAGCTATGAAAAAATATAAAGAGTAGTTTCTCAATCTTGGCAATATTAATATTTTGATAAAAATAATTCTTTGTTGGTGAGAACAAGGATGTACTGTACATTGCAAGATATTTAGCTACATCCCTGGCCTCTACTTAGTTCATGTCAATAGCATCCCACCCCAATTGTGATGACTTAAAATGTCTGCACACATTGACAAATGTCCCCCGGGAGGCAAAATCACCCCGAGTTGCAAGCAATTGATCTAGATGAAGAATATTGCAAGTATTATTTATACCAAAAGCAAAGATTCAAAGGAACAAATTCAGCAAGCTCTAAGAAGAAAAAGAAGGCTAGTAGAGCTGACAGCTAGTGAGTGAGGTGAAACATGGTCAAGATACATAAAAGGGAGGGAAAAATCATATAATTGCTTACTTTAAAAAATTACTATTCAATGAATGCAGATTTATTGAAAACATATAGACACATTAAATGCAGATTTATTAATAATTCACAAATGCGGATAGTTTGAGGAAAATATGTATTTAAATTAGGAAAATATTTATTTTCCAATAAGTCTGCATTTAGTGAGAAACTATTATATTATATTATACACATATACATTTATTGTTGATATCCATGGAGCTTAATCAAAAAGTTCTTGGTGATAAAACATTTGTGGACTATTTTAGTATGTAAGATATAGTCTGGAGACAAAAAGTTACAGTACAAATTCCAGAAAACTTCTGGTATACAAGAGTTTTCCTTATTTTTTGTAGTTGTTTCCCTTCTGCCATAGAAAGTCCCACATAGTTTTACTCATACACAACAATTCAGAGATCATTTTCTTGGTTAACATCAGGGTCACACATAATAACATAAAGGCAGATTCATAAAATACTATTAAGACCCAAACAATCTTTGGTAGGCATTGTATGATAGAATATTTCTACTTGAGAAATTTCAAGGGAGGAGTATAAAGAGAGTTAAAGAAGAAAAGAAAAAAATAATCTACCCTTCTTAATTGAAAAATAATCTCAAATTCCATTTACTCCTAGAAAATAAAGTTCCAGCTTTTTTCCTTTTTCCTTATTGCTAATAGCCATATAGTCTTCAAGACCAGAATTCTTTGTTCAAAAAAGAAATTATACTTTTGGGGAATACTGAAAGATTGAAGGAGATTATTTTTAGGTTAGCCAACTTCATTATAAATTTCATTCTTTGTTTCACTTTGTGATAAGATTTCAAGTTCAAGTAATATAGATTTTAATGCATTTTCTCATTTGTTAAATGTAAAAAATTTATTTAGAATCCAAAAATGTTAATATAGCAATTCTATGGATGTGTTCCAGTATGTATAGTAACAAGATATTCCTCCAAAGCCCTTTATCTTATGTAGAAAGGATGACATGGGTTTTTCCATGTCTGTAGTGGTATTAAGATGTCAGTCAGTGTCAAATGCTATTTTAAATTTTGAGTATCCATTTTCTATCTTGAATTCCTCTAATGCTATGTATTTAGGTTGCACCTGAACCTCTTCTAATCTTATAAGCTTATGGCAGACAGAAAAGAAATACCATACATTTATTTATAGTCTCATCATAGTATTTGACTAAGGAGAAATATGAAATATACACAAAAAGAATGATTTTCATTTTGGTGATATCATATGTTTTGCACATAATATGCACTTAAATATGCTTGAATGAATGAATTAATCATCTCTCAGGGCTGCAAAGGGTCTTAAAGACCATCCAGCTTAACCCTCTCAATTTATCAAAGAAAAAAACTTAAGGCCAAAATACTTGCTCAAAAGAAAATACATTTCCCAAAGCTTTATTAATAAAGCAAAGTTAAAGAATGAATCTGATAATCTACCTTCTCTGACTGCTTTTTCTCATCCAACTACTCACATATACCCATTCATATAGTGATTTATTAATTTATGTTTTTTAAAAAATCACTGGCCATTCTTCTAAGTATTACTACTAGACATAGCTGTAGGATACAAAGGGGAATAAGACATAGCCTTCATGGTTCAGGAGCTTAGAATCTGGCAAAGAAAAATACATGTAAAATTCAATTGAAGGGGAGGATATGCTACGACAGAGTAAGAAACAGTTTTTGAGAACCCAGGAGAAGGTTACATTGGTTCTACCTGAAAAAAACAAGGACTGCTCTTCAGGGAAAGTGAATTGTTTTTGGGAATCAAGGTTAAATAAAAGTATGATAGACTCAAAACATGAAAACATTCAAGGTAGAAGAATATACAGGGCCCAAGTTGTGAAAACTCAGAACATGCTTGGGGAAGATGGAGCATACTTAGAGGAGTGTCAAAGTTAAGGCTAGACATGTGCCTCAAAGCTAAATTGAAGAGAGTCTTGTAAGGAGCCAAACTTAAAAAAATATATAACTTCAAAGAATATTTTAGCAGTGGAATACAGATTAGTGCTTGTAAAGGATATCAGTTGACAGTGGAGAAGGATGGATTTGAGATAACAGAGGTGCAGAGTCAGAGAAAGAAGTCAAGAGAAGAGTTTGATGCATGACTCCAGATGGCAGACAATGAGGGTCTGGATTAAGAGTAACAGAAGACAGAGGAGCAGGGAAACAGCCCTGGGTGGATAATTAGATCAGCCAAGGAGACAGGAGGCAGAAGATGAAAGTAAACTCTGAGGGTTCTCTGAGACAACTAGTAGAAGAAGTTTCCTTTGCTGCCATCTTAAAAATATTATAAATTAATTGCTTTAATATAAGTAAAAGCCAAATTGACTTGCAATGCTCTGCAAGGTCTGCATAACAACAATTTCCTTGTTGACCCCATCTCCTACAATTTATCCCCCTCACCATCAGTTCTGCTGCAGCCACACTGTCCTCCTTTCTTTCCCTCAAAAACGCAGGGCACACTCCATCTTTGGATTTTCCTGACCTAACGGCTTAAAACTGCAGCTCCTCTCCATATTGATCCCTAACTCTGCTCTCACTTCTACCTGCTTTAAGTTTCCTTTTCTGTGTGGCACTTCCCATTTATCAAAGTAATTTTACTTTGTCAAATTATTGTCATCTCGTCCTACTAAGTTGATAACTCTGTGAGGACCAGGGTTATTTTCGTCTGTATTCACAACTTTATCCCAGCACATAGAAGAGTGTACAATAAATATTTGTTGAATAAGAGAATGCGTACATAAATGAATGGATTAATATTGCCTTAAGAAGAAGCATTAATTAATGCTTCAAAAATTTCAAGTAATGTTTTAAAAATCTGACAATTTATATATCTGTATTCCAGGAAAAGACATAGGAAGGAGAGAAATTTGCCTTTTACCTCTTCACTTAATTCCAGACAATGTGCTTGATGAATCTATTTTTAGTTAAGTTCAGGCTTTCACCTTCCGTCTCTTACAGGGCTTTTAGAATATGAAAATGTTGACTAGGTTTATAGTATTCATATGAAAGGGTTTTATTTTTCATTGTCATAGAGTCTGTCTTAAATCTTTCCTCTTCATAATATTATTTAAATTATATATCAAGTCTCTATATAAATTGACTACCATCTCCATCCTAGAAATTGTTCAAGAGCTCATTCTCCTTCCTTCACTTCACTACCCTTATACCTACTCTTTAAAATTTTTAAATAAAATGGATCCTCTTATTCTCCCACTACAGTTTCCTTTTCCATCTAGATCCCTATATATAATCTCAGGGATACTCTTACATTCCCAGAATAAAGAAAAGAAGAAAGTACTATAATAAAAGATGGTACATCTTATAACTTTATTTAGGCACCTCACGATAAACAATATTTTAACTTAAAATTAAATTTAAATGGAAACAAAGCACATTATTTAGCATTAGAAGGAAGAAAATACAATTATTGAGCTAATACTCTGGGTCAGAGCCTGGAGCTAAGGACACTTATACATATCATGTTAATACTTTGCACAGATCATATGAATCTGTAAAATGTAGATGTAATTGATTTCTTTTATACAGTTGGGGATACTTGGGCTAAGAGAGGTCCAATGATTTGCTGATGGTTGCACAGCTACCGCTAAGAAACAAGGCAATAATTTGAATCAAATTCTGATACCAACCAAAATTCAAACTTTTTTTTGTAAGAGTTAAGAGAAATGTCCTGATATTTAGGTTTAATTTAGATAAACTATCCCTAAGATTGCTTTGAGCACTAATATTCTATGAGTCTAGATATCCATGCCGTGATGTTTGCCTATGACTATAGTAACTTCAAAACAAAGAAACCTCAACTTAATATTCATTTTAATTTGTCAACTAAGGTTAAGCAGAGATTTTAAAAGTCATCTGAAAATCTTTTAAAAAGAAAGCCCAAAAAAAAGCCAAAAAAAAGAGAAAAAAAGCAAAAGTATGACTCTGGAGCAGGAAAAGTAAAATGTCCAATTCCTAATTATTTTTCCACCACATTCCAGGTCTATTCATGACAAGTGTTTGGAGTTTAAGTGACAAAATTTAGACAAATGGACCAGCCATGGTTTAATTTAATATCATATCAAATATCAACAGTATGCATAGTATAAACTTGGATACTCACAGCCTGCCTTGTCATCAAAAAGGCATGCTATTATTACCAAATTAAGATGTGTAAGTATGCCTGTGCCCTGCCCTTCAGCTTCAAAGCAGAGTTGCTGAGGATCAAGACACCAACATTACAGTCATTGGTAATCCTAGTTAACTCCCACAGCCCAATGTGCTATCCCCATATTTGGCAATGGCATGCCCTGCGATTCACAGCCAAGGGACTTTGCAAAGAAAGCAGCCTCTGGAAGGCCCGCAGGTCACGAACACTGAGCTCCACACAGGCAAGAGAGCAAATGTCCCATTCTTCTCATTTGCCAAATGTGCCTCTCATGAAGTAAGGGATAAAATTCCATCTAGGATAATGCCCTGCTTATTACCACCACTAATAGACTCCAGAGTAAAGAGGACCATGGAGTGGTTGAGTTTGAAGATCACCTGAACTCATTGTAGTCTCCTTGATTTATGTGGGCCAACACACAGGTGGAATGAAGTTGCGGAGAAATCAGGACCTCAATTGTCTGTCTTTTCATCTTTTTTTTGAGGGTGATAGTACAGAATGCTTAAGAGCTCTGAATTATGCTGTGACTTTGCTGCTTTGCAATTCTGCTTCTGTTTTATGTTAACTGTATGCACAATTCTAGGTCAATTGATTTGCATGTCATTGGTGAAATTTAAATAGGGTACTGTGTGACAAGTATCACCACAGATATTGGTAATCTCAAACCTTACACAAGGTGCTTAGTAAATGCTAGCTCTTAATATAAATTATATTGTTTATTCTCAATATTAAATGCAATATGAATTACCATTAATAATAAGGAATAAAATAGGAAGAGTGGGTCATTTTTAGGAGTTTATACATCTGTTATTTTGGGGCATCATCAATACTATATATATGGTATGGAGACTGCCTACATATAATTAATATGGGTCATGGAATAAAAACTGCAGCTAAGGTTAGAAATTAATGAATATGTTGCTTCTAAGTTTACTTGCAATTGCCTTCATGTCTCTAACCCTGGGGAGGAGGGGAAACTGTCCTGTTAGGCTAATCAATTTCTATCAGGTGCCACCCCCTGGACTCTGAGCCATTAAGGAGATAATCTAGGAGGAAAATGTGGGTGGGGGAGATGTGGTCCCTATCCTCTGCCCACCAAGTTCCCTTTGAAAACCTTATATTCTGAATCTTCAGGGATGCAGATCCGAGTCATTTCCCCACCCTCCTTGTTTAGCTGCTTCATGATATTTAACTCTTTTCCATTGTAATGGCTGCATCAGTTTTGTTTTTTTCTGGGCAGCAGGTATAAGGACCCAGTACAGCTGTAACAACTTGGAACTCCTGGGACCATCTAATGTAGCAAAGAATGCTTGACCTCACATTTATGTCATTAACTAGCATCACTCCTTCAGCATGCAGCTTCATAGACTGACCTGCAGGAGGGATTCTGACCTATCTCACAACCTGAAGAAAATCCAATTAATCTCAATTTCAGTATATTCAATTAAATTAAAATTTACTTTTAAAAGTAATTAGAAGGACTTAAGCTTGTAAAATGCAGGGACTAGATTTTTTGAACACATGTAGCACAACCTTACACTTAGAAAAAATCCTAGTGAGGTCTGGCAAACATGGCTCCTGTTTCCTCTTCTAAAACTTTACTCCCCTCTTCTGAGTCTGCCTTTTACTGCCCCCACTAGCCCAGGTGCCTCTTCCTTCTATGAGAAATTTCCCTGAATATATCACATTGACTGAACAAGCAAAACATCAGAGACCTGAAAAAGACCAATAGACTCACCCTCAGACGCTATAATTGATTACAAAATAATGTGTAACCTTTACCAGGGACATTTGCATTCAAAAAGTGTTGATAGTTTAGCAAAGAAATGATACTTTAGTTGCAGAATTCTGCAGGATAAATAGAAAAATATATTTTGAGGCATGTGGTTTTTCCAGTTCTTCCCAGAAAATGTCATCTCAAGATATATCTACTCTGTTGATGGATATTAGGTAAAATCTTTTTGGAAAAAAAAAAAATTTAAGTTTAAAAAGAAATTATCCTTCTGGATGCTTAAGTTTAATTTGCTGATTTATGATTTAGTCTCCGGAGTGAAATAAAGGCTACCAGGCATTTATCTCAAAAGCAATGAAAGAATGAAAGAGGCCTTCTGCATAACATACCAAAGCAAGATGACCCATGTGCCTCTACTGACTTTAAATTAGGCCAACAATTGAGCCCTTGCTATGTGCAAAACACACTAAGCAGCATAGGAATAGGAAAAAAAAAATAGGGAGGGGGTAAGGTGGCATGCACCCAGTGGCTTCTCTAAATAAGATTTAACTTTATTGCCTATTTATCTCCAAATTTCTTTTTTTATTGCTTGATGTCAGTACTCACTGCATCACTTAGTTATGTTGCCAATTGTGTCTACCTTCTTCATTAGATGAGATGTCTCTCCACAGCAGGAACCATTTCTAGATAATTCTGTATGCTCCAACTCTTAACATAGTACCTGATTTTTGGAATTACCCTTTGATACCTAGACCAGAAAATACCAACCCTATGAGTCTCCCCCATAACTGACAAACAGGTGCTATACAATGAGTTCCCTGGATTAAAAACTCAATTCCAAAATGAAAGAATTCAGTTACTTACTGTAATACAAAACTGGGGTCAAAATAGAAAATCATTATATATTATTTATCTACATGTTTCATGACAAAATTTGAGACACATTGTTAAGTGATATTTTCCTAATTTGTATATTAATATTTAAAATCAGATAATAATATAAAATTACATCAATCACAAAATAAATACTCTTTCCTGAAAAAATAAAATTATATGAAATACAATGCAAAATTTTATAAAACAATTATTTAAAATTAGCTTATAATTTTTGTTATAGCATTATTAGTAAGATTAATATCTTACTAGATTTAAAGACTTCAGTCCTCTTTTTTTTAATTGGAGTCTCACTCTGTCACCCAGACTGGAGTGCAATGGCCACTCCACTCTGTCACCCAGACTGGAGTGCAGTGGTCGCTCCCGGCCACCGCAGCCTCAACCTGCTGGGCTCCGGCGATCCTTCCGCCTCAGCCTTCCAAGTAGCCGGAACTACAGGCATGCGCTACCATGTCCGGCTAATTTTTGATTTATTGTAGAGATGATGTCTCGCCAAGTTGCCTAGGCGGGTCTCGAACTCATGGGCTCAGGCAATCCACTCACCTCGGCCCCGCAAAGCGCAGGATTACAGGCTGAGCCACTGAGCCTGACCAGGACTTCAGTCTTTAAAAAAACAAAATATTGCTTTTCTCCTTAAAATCTTGGCAAGTTTTTGAATTTTCTCTTGGATTATGAACATTTTTTAGGTACATGTGTTTCTTATGTCTAAAAGTAATTAATTAGAGAAAATGACCCTTCTGTCTTAGCATCTGCACATAACAAGACAACGAATTCACACTATTTCTTTAGATTTGAAGTCCTTATGTTCTCATGCCAAACATTGTTATATCTTGTCAGTCATCTCTAATTTGTACTCTTTCTCCTCACCTCATTCTGTTCACAAACTCTCATTAAAATATAATTTAAAGATGAGTTTACTTAAAAGATTATTTCCTTAAAAAGTAATAAAACCCTCTTTGAGTTTATGAAAAGAAAAAAATCTACCTTTTTCTTCCTATAAGTTAATAGAACCTAAAATGAATCAATTTTCCTTTGTCTGAGTACATAAAAGAATATCAAATTCCCAATGCAACCAATGTTTATCTCACTTCTATATTGTGCACAATATTACTTGTGATTACTAGTTTTTTGAATGGAATATCCTTTTTACCCAATTGACTTAAAAGCACACTTTCCCTTGATTTTTTTACATTCATTTTGACATTAAAATGAAATATAATTTCTTTTGAACACACTTCAAAGAAGGCTAGCATTATAAGCAAAGTAACTGCGTTCAATTACACTTGGAAATATTTGCCATCCTTAGCACCTTGAATCAGTGACTCAGCTTTCTCTTGCTCAAGCAAATACAACAATTACTCTGGCATTAATACTAGAGAAACACTTGTAGAGCACGAGTAGGAACATACATAAAAGTTTCTATACATGTTTGTATGA
Source organism: Carlito syrichta (assembly GCF_000164805.1). Lineage (NCBI taxonomy): Eukaryota > Metazoa > Chordata > Mammalia > Primates > Tarsiidae > Carlito > Carlito syrichta. Next base: position 57,120 of record NW_007030346.1, on the reverse strand, counting down.
GTATTCTATTTCTCTTTGGTCTCTTACTTGAATCATTCTGTTGTTACAAAATTTTAGGATTTCTGGGGCAGTTTGATGTTTAAAGGCATTAACAATGTAGGATGTTGAAAATCAGAACTATCTTGGAAAACTTATGAATCAGATTTAAGAACACAAATGAATACATCATTTCACAGGGAAGTCTTCACAACAATAACTGACAAGATCGCCCACAGCTGGCTGCTGAGTTTAGACTCCTTTCTCAGAAAAAAAGAGCACTATGACTCTTTGAATAATGATAAATATCAACAATCAGTGCTTCTCTGCCAACCAACTATTGCCAACTGGGTGTGTTATTTTAGGGGGAAGGAGGCTATTATTCCACAAAAGTGTATATTTGCTAACTTTTCTGGTATTCAAGCTGCAGAGAAAATTCTTATGTGAACACTGTGGTGGGCCATATCCAGATGGTCCTGTAATCACTTTCATCAAGGGCTTGAGATAACGTATCATGCAACTACACAGGTTCACAGGCTAGTCCTCCTTATCTAGCTGGAATGTGACAGAGCATCAATGATTCCTAGTCATTGCTACATCATTTGTGGTGCAGGAAGCAAGAAGAAACTGGAGGTAGAGTTAGAAATTGTACGTGATATGTAAATATTTGACCCAGGGGTTATAGCTTGCTAAAAGCTGGAGTTCCAGTTTCTGTAATTGGAAGTAATGAAACTCAGCAAGCTCTTTCTTGGCAGTTAAATATGGCAGAACTTCTCCCTGGACAGGTAGAATACTACTGTCACCAACCAAACATGTCTACTATGGGAAAACTGGGAGTTCTGAGGAGTCACACTCTGTCCACCTCAGCGAGTTTGCTGGGCTCTGCTAAGAATACATCCTTTTAGCTCATCCCAATGAATTGTAACATCTATGAAGAAAAATATATATGAATTTGACCTTTCCATATTGTCTGATTGGATGTGCTTGTGCCTATACATTTTTGTTGTGGTTATACATTGATGACATACAATAGAATTTTTTTTTTTTTTTGAGTTGGAGTCTCACTCTGTCACCCTGACTGGAGTCTAGTGGCCGCTCCCGGGCACCGCAACCTCGACCTGCTGGGCTCCAGCGATCCTTCCGCCTA
>NW_007030346.1:54654-55977 GCF_000164805.1 Carlito syrichta | reverse complement strand
CCAAGTAGCCGGAATTACAGACATGTGCTACCACGCCCGGCTGATTTTTTGACTTATTGTAGAGATGAGGTCTCGCTGCCCAGGCAGGTCTCGAACCCCCGGACTCAGGCTACAATAGAATTTTAATATAAGGTGGTACATTAAAGAGAAAAACAATACATATGTGAACATGAACTAGCTAGCCATTAATTCCAGCTCTATTAACGATGGCTCTTTATATCATAAAATTCCATTGAAATTCTTGTCAAAGTGTATGTAAGTCTCATAAAAATTCAATAATACTTATTTTATTAGGAAAGTCTAGGATATCCTCAGGAGACATTAGTACCAATCTGGAGTTTAGGGTTCAGAAATAAAGCAAGACAGAGCCATATGGTGGAGGGCTGCTACTAAGACAAGTAGAACTAACAGCCCACATCATCATATACCAGAAGGACTAGGCTAGATTAGAACTGTCCCAATCTGGGCACGTAAGATTCAGGGAGCCACTAAATTCTCTTCATTCAAAGACAATGAAACCAAAAGTCAAGAAAGCTTGGTTTTAGACAGAATTCTGCTACAAACTAGCTTTAAAACCTTATAAATTTGTTCAATAATAATTTATGGTCCACCAACTCTGTGCCAAGACACTATTCATTACTGGAGAAAGAGGAAAACAAAAGGTACAGGGTCCTTGCTCTCATGATCATTAAACTCAAGCCAGGATGACAAATATTAAATATTATTACATAGTGTACAATAAATGCTATAAACAGAAATTACAGTCAATTAGGAATCCTAATAAGGAGATTTGAGGTAGGGAAGGCCTTTCAGAGAAAGTGTCATCTAAGCCAATAGTTCTAAATTTTGTGCATTAGAATCACCTGAGGAGCTGGGGAAACTATATGAGTAACTGGCCTTGAACCAGATCAAAGAAATTGCACCTAAGAATGAGGTTCAGGTAATGGTAATCATTAAAATTTCTCCTAGGTGATTATCGTTCATGGCCAACATTGAGGGTCACAGATTTCAGCTGATATTGAGAAGTAGGGAAGAAGTTGAGTAGCGGGTAAAGAGGAATGTTTTCAATGCAGAAAGAACTGTCTTTGGCAAAGCACCAAAAAGAACCAACTACATTTAGGAATTAAAAGGAAGACAGTGAGAAATAGTCTAGGCAGGAGCACTGGATCTGGGTCCCTATGTAAACAATTTGAAGGATTTTGGAATTTTATCCCAAAACCTCTTAAACATTGAGCCGGGAACTGAGATGACCAGTTTTTGTTGTTGTTGTTTGTTTGTTTGTTTGTTTTTTGAGTTGGAGTCTCACTCTGTCGCCCAGACTGG
>NW_007030346.1:0-54535 GCF_000164805.1 Carlito syrichta | reverse complement strand
GGCTGAGCCACCGAGCCCGGCCATGACCAGTTTTTAAAGATCACTGTAAACTGGGCTCGGTGGCTCAGCCTGTAATCCTGCACTTCGGGAGGCTGAGATGAGTAGATTGCCTGAGCCCCAGGGTTTGAGACCCACTTGGGCAACTTGGCGAGACCTCGTCTCTACAATAAATCAAAAATTAACAAGGCGTGGTAGCGCGTGCCTGTAGTTCCAGCTACTTGGAAGGCTGAGGTGGAAGGATCGCTGGAGCCCAGCTGGTCGAGGCCACGGTGGCCGGGAACGGCCACTGCACTCCAGTCTGGGCGATGGAGTGAGACTCCAACTCAAAGTAAATAAATAAATAAATAAAGATCACTGTAAATCCTCTCTAGAAAAAAAGCACTGGGGTGTAAGACAGTGAGATGATGGTGGCTTGCACTGGGTTTGTAGCAGTGGAGATGGAGTGGAGATGAAGAGTGAATTATTTTGAGCTGTTTTGGAAGTAGAGCTGAGTGAATTACTTTGAGCTGTTTTGGAAGTAGAGCTGAGTGAATTATTTTGAGCTGTTTTGGAAGTAGAGCTAATGTGTTGCCTGAAATAAAGGACGAAGAGGGAGAAGTGTGAGAGAAGATTCCAGGTTTATGGTTCGAACAGCTGGGCAAAGGATACACACTTGCTGAGATACTTAACATTGGAAAAGAAGATGATGAGGGGTTGGTTTGTATCTGTGAATTTGAGATACCCATGAAACATCCAAGTGGAGGTATCAAGTAGTCAATTAGATATATGGGTCTTAGGAAAAAGTCTAAAGACACCAATTCAGAAGTCAGAAGCATACAGACACTGGTATTTGAAGCCATGTGTGGTATTACAGCCAAGGCCATAAAGGTGCCCAGGTTATTCCAGTCTCAGTTTTATTATTGTTGAATGAAAGGACTGGCTATGGCCTGTGATTTTCAAACTTCAGTGTGCCTTAGAACCATCCACAGAGTTTGTTAAAACACTCATTGTTGGGCACCGCCTTTTAAAGTTTCTTATTTTGTGGGTCTGGGATGGGACCTGTGAACTTGCATTTCCAATAAGTTTCCCAGGTGACACTAATACTTCCAGTAGAGACCATGCTTGAGTAACAGATGATCTAGGATTTTCCAGCTTCTCTAATATTTTATGGTAACAGTACTGTGCCATCTGCAAAAATTCATGAGAAAACGTGTCCAAATGCCAGATAGAAACTTTATTATTACAATATGAAAAGAATTAAAAATGAAAAGATAGAGACATGATCACAGAAAGATTGAGAGTTGTTTTATGCCTTTATGATTTGTTTTTCAAAATGTTGGGCAAGTAGTGAGAAAATATTTACTGAGCATATTCTTCATGGCAGGCGTTTTACAGTAAGTTAAATCTGCAACTCTCTCCAAGTAAGGTGTATACCTTATCCTGTTAGTGTTGCACTTGTTTTTGAAGAAAGAACCAAGTAAAATGTAGATATTTCCGTCCTTTAGACATAATTCTTTTACACATGGTCAAAGGAGGCTTGAGGCATGATAAGGGAGACGAGCAACACAGCATAGACATTTTGCATCTTGCACACACACGTGCACACAGGATTAATCAAGATTGTGAGATTATTGTTTTATTTGACTCATTATTTCACTCATTCAGACTTGACATTAAGAAAATAAGTAGCTCATCATTTAAAGGAAGGTTTAAAGGACATTGCTCTTATTAGTTATTGGTAACTGAAATTTATTAAAAAACCCACAACAACAAAACACTCCCTTGCTAGACTTCTCCACTGCCACATCATCAAAATTAGATTTTGCAATTTTTATAGAATTGTCAAGGAGATAAGTTGTTCAACTTCAACTTGTCTCTTCTGTGCATGGTTCATGGATAAGTAAAGCTGATTCAAAGAGGTGGCTGCTAAACAAACTTTCCAAACCTACTTAAGAGAACTACATCCACTCTTCCAATTTCTAAAGTGGCATAGTGATATTATCTATGCAGATATAACCACAAATTTTTTGCTCCAAAATCCTGATTTTCTAACAGGGTTGTCTGCATTCAAAAGCAGTATTCACAAGGTGACTGAATGAAGTGAGAGACTCATTCTGTTAAAAAAAAAAGGAGAAAGAAATAGATCAAGGCATTTTAGAACCTTTCTAAAGTGACTATTAACTTTCCCTCCAGCTTTGAGTACGGAATTTGTTGTGATACTTAAGATGTTACCTAATAAAAGTTTCAGGCTACCAAGAGACAAAAAACAAAGGATTTTTTTCCTCCTATTCCTCTTTTCCCTATACAGGACACACATATAATATTTGCATTGCTTCCAGACCTCAACTGAGGATAGACTTACTTCAAACAGCTAAGGTCCAGGAGCCCTAAGCTGGTAAACTGGCATACCCCCCCAGACAAGCTCCTATGCTTAAAGAGCAAGTGCTTCAAAGAGAAGAGGTAGCCTGCCCCTTTTCTCACCTCCCAGTGACCAAAGTTATTGTCTTAGGTGGCATGAAGCCACTCTTACCTCTTTTGAGGCGAGTTCAGTGAGACATCCACACACACTTGTTAACCTCAGTTAAAGGGTGAGTGTCTCTCTCTTCTCTAGTAGAAATATTAAGCTGTAAATAAGGAGGTTTCTGGACAATGATAGTCTTCCCAAGGGAGTTACATAAGCATTACATGTCCTCATCCCTTGCAAGGAAGGGGCATAAAATCTTGTGACTTAATGTTTCTTAATGCATTTGTTTCCCATAAAAAAAGGAAAAAAATACTTTTTTTTAATGGTTATTTAGTCTATTAATTTTAATTATGGATTCTTCAGCTGCATAAAAGGGAATGTGACTGAAGTTTCCTATCACATAAGATCAAATGGTTGACAAAGGTATTGACACATAATTAGTACAATGTTCTGAACAAAAATGAAGGAACTTAGCAGAGGTGCAATGACTTATATGTATGTGATATGTAAATGGAAATAAACAAAGTTTTTAAACTACCAATTCAGTAAGTGTGTTAGTTTGAGTCCCCTGGGAAACAGATGTCAAGACAGAATCAGATATGCATGAATATTGGGAGTATAAATGTGAAAATTTCCATTTCCCTTTCCTACCTAATCTATTTTAGCACCTCTCCTAATTCTTGTATGGTAATGTTCTTTTCAACAATTACATCTCAGATTGAAAGAAGAGCATTGTTTTAGCTGCGTTAGTAATAATACAATATTCACTGAGTTTTTATCAAGAAGCAGGCGCCACTATGCTATATATTTTACAGGTACTATGCCATTTAGCTCTCACAATAAACCTATATGGTGGGGAAGAAGAGTATTAGTATCCGCATTTAACAGATGAGAAAATTGATTTAAGCAATTTTCCCAAAAGTTACAGCTGATAAACATTTAGATTTTAGTTTAGATACTCTATTATCATAACTCATTCTCTTAAACTGAATTGTCTCCATAAACAAATGAAAAAAATCTATAAATAAGCATTTTAGACATCTACTGTGTTGTAGGTGCTATGGAAGATACTTAAGAGCAAAGATTCTTGGCTTCTATGACCTTAAAATGTAAGGAGGCAACCAGGAAGGCAAATCTCTTACAGATAAATGGTATAAGAGACTATATTTAATTAAGTACTAAATTATATGGCTTATTCTGAAAGTACTGTGGGGATTCAGAGGAAAAATTATTAAATAAGTACTGAAGTGAGGCAGAACAGAATTCCTAGGGAGATGGAATAAGAACTGCTCTTTGAATTATGCATAGAGTATAAATTGACAGAGTAGATGGGAAAGTACTTATAGCCCAAGAAAATAACAGGAACAAAAACTTAGGGGCAGAAATGAGTGACATACTTCCAAAACATTGAGAGGTTAAAGTTACAAAACAGGACGCATATCTATCCAATTACAGCAGAAGGTTTATTTGGAAAGTCAGGTTCTCCATAAGTGTTTGCTGAGTTAGTGAATCAATGAATAAGTGGGTTAGTCAAGAATGACCATATTTGCAAAATTATAAAAGGACAAATTGATAAGATTTAATTCTGCCTTTAAACTCAGTTTCTCCTCCCTAGTCCCCCACCCCATCTTTAAGTTAAATGATGAAATGCTGAGAAAAAGTTGAAACACAAAATGAAATCTCTGGAGTACAGCATTTTTTGACTGAGTTCACTTCAAAATACACCCTTACAAATCAGACATCTAGATCCCTAAGAGAAAATATTACTTCAGTTATCATTTTTTCTGATTTCCGCACCCCGTGATTTTAATGAGAAAAATGTCGTTAATAGTATCCTTTATTGAAGCTGAATCTTAAAAAAAGAGACATTCTTTCACGGGATGGGCAACATCAGGGAAGTATGAAAAGCATAAAGGAACAAAATGAATTACACATTTTTAATGAGAAAAAGAATCCTGAATACCTAAGTATTTTCTTTTAAATAAATTGAGAAACATTTCCTGTATATACAAGGGGAAGTTAATGGTAACTTGATAGGTCAATTTAAAATTTCTAATGTGAAGCATTGTTCCAGGCTTAAAAGAATTGGGGTCAGAGAATACAGACTCTCTTTCTTTATCAAGCAATAGATCATGCAATGACAGCCTCTGCGAACAAGCAGCATCTTCAGAATCTCAAGGCTATATAGGAAGGTCAGCGTGTGGCACAGTGCTCTTTGTTTCCCATCTCCAATCAACCTTAGAATGTTTTGTGCGTAACAGTGTGAGGAAAAAAAAAAACCTAAAAAGTGACCTTTGCCATAAGAAAAAAACTCTCTTGGCTTTGTTGGAAAAAATAAATCACTACTGTTCAATTTATACTATTCATTTGACCAATTCTCCACCTGCACAAAAGAAACATCCAGCAAAACTGGATACAGGTAAAAAAAAAAAAAAAAAAAAATGCAAACCCACCTCTCTTCACTTTAAGAAGTTAGTGACCGGAAATGCAAAGAGGAAATTAGGAAATTTGCTAAAAGAAGTCCGTAACCAATCAAGTTTCATACTTCCAGGCCTGGGACATCATCTGTGGTATTGCTTTATCAACAAGGATTCTCATGACAACATGAGACAGCAATTCCCAATTAAAACAATGAAAAAAATTAAAGCAATTCAGTAGCTCCACAAATTATGTTTTCTTAACCAGAGACGCTCTAATGACAATTTGGATTAATAGAAAGACTAATTTAGGGTGATATCTCCAAAAGTATGTTATTTGAAATATTAGTTTCATGGTATGTCCACAGCTGTGATACAAGGAACCGGGTTTATGATTAAAGTCTGGGTGAAACAAAATGTCTTTTCACCTGGGTTTCCTGATTCTATCAAATGTTGATGTGCATTATTAATATAAAGGGGAAATAATATGTGACATTTTCCAAATTTGCTTGCCTATGAAACCCACTTATAATGAAACATAAGATAAACTTCCAGGTGGTCAGATTCAGGCTTTTTAATTTTTTAAAATTTTATTTATGGATGGGGAGAAGAAAAACATAAAACCACAAAAGTGAGGCTACTCATTTTACATCAATTAGAAACATTTCTTTAAAAAAAAATGTAAACTAAAACTAAAAGTTTCTTCAGTACCAAGTATATTTGAGTTTGGAAAAAATACCAGTTTTTTTAGGTACTAGGTTTTTCTAGCTTCCTTTTCAATATTCCTAAACTTTCTGCATGCAGAAACATATTTTTCTAAATGGAGAATTTTATGTGAAAGTTCAAACATTAGAGAACTTAAAGTGACACACGTTTAAATTAAATTCTTTAGAATGAAAAAAGAACCATAATACATAAATAAATCAGAACTTAAAAAGAATCTATATATTGTGCCACCCTTAAAATTACAATAGTATCCTAAATAAAAACAATAATCTAAAGTAAAAATTTTCATAACTATTTTCCATTAATTTTTAAAAATAAGAATTAAAACTGTACTTGATTATAATCTTGTCAGAGATATTTACTATCTTTAGAAAATGTTTTTTCTTTTCAGCACGTTTGAGTTCCTTGTAGATCCAAGATGTTACGAAAACAAACAACCCCATTATAAAATGGGCAAAAGATATGAACAGACACTTCTCAAAGGAAGACATCTATGTAGCCAACAGACACATGAAGAAATGTTCAACCTCATTAATCATCAGGGAGATGCAATTCAAAACCACACTGAGATACCACCTAACTCCAGTCAGAATGGCAATTATCAATAACTCAAAAAATAACAGTTGCTGGAGAGGGTGTAGCGAAAAAGGAACACTTCTACACTGTTGGTGGGAGTGCAAACTAGTGCAACCTCTGTGGAAAACAGTATGGCGATTCCTAAAAGCTCTAAATATTGTCCTCCCATATGACCCTGCAATCCCCCTACTGGGAATATACCCTGAAGAACACAAATCACTCTAAAAAAGAAACCTGCACATGTATGTTTATCACAGCATTGTTCACAATTGCAAAAACCTGGAAGCAACCATGCTGTCCATCAAAAGAGGACTGGATTAAAAAAATGTGGTACATATACACGATGGAATACTACGCAGCCATAAAAAAGAACAAAATCATGAATTTTGCAGCAACCTGGATGGAACTAGAGTCTATAATACTGAGTGACCTCTCACAGAAATAAAGATCTGAGTATCACATGTTCTCACTCATATAGTGGACCTTGAACATCCAACGTAATACTATAAGAAAAGGACTGACAGTGGTGGGAAACTGTGGGGTGGAGGAGGGGAAGGGAGATGGGATTAACGGTAGTCAATATCTCTCTGGGGACAGGGAGACACCTCTTATCAACAAGGGTGCCTGAACGAAGCATATTTATATACCTAACCCTTAACTGTACCCCACAATATCATGATAAAAAATATTGATTATTAAAAAAAAAAAAGAAAATGTTAACCTCAAAATTTGGAGCATAATATACTTTTTATAAAATGAGATTAAACTAAATCTATGTATATGTACTATTTTAAACACTATGCATAGTTTGTACCTTTAAAATCTTAACTATATCAGAAAAGTTTCATGACGATTTATCTTGTTAATAAAATTTTGAATATTTTATAAAAATATTCAAGCATAAATAATCGACTGCTATGGCCAGGTTCAGTAATCCCAGCACTTTGGGAGGCCAAGGCGAGGCAAGTGGATTGCCTGAGCCCATAAGTTCGAGACCAGCCCATACAATTTGGTGAGACCTCATCTCTACAACGAAAACGGAAAAAAAATTAGCCAGGGATGTTAGTGTGCACCTGTAGTTTTGGCTGCTTGGAAGACTGAGGTGGAAGGGTCGCAGGAGCCCAGCAGATCAGTGCTGGGATGACTGTGAGCATGCTACTGCACTCCAGCCTGGGTGACGGAGTGAGACTCCAACTCAAAAAAAAAAAATCAACTGCTTGAAAAATAACAATTTTTCCAAAATGACTTCAATGATGAAATGGGGGGACTGACCTGCTTGTAAATAGCAGATAAGAATTTTATAGAGAAGAGGATGGAAGAATGAAGGAGGAAGGTACTACAAACAGAGTAAGAGTCAGAGAAGTGAGATATATTTATGAGGCAAGAAAGAGAACAACCAGGGTCTTAAGTGTTCTGTGGCTTACTAGTAGCAGGATAAAATATAAAGGTACCCTCTGGTTTGGGACAAGAAACTACAGACAAATTATTCCTGTGTCAACTTCAATCAAGTGAAGAATGTGATATATCCGATTTTTTGTTCTAGATTTTCCTTTGTATTCAAGGAATAAGTATTTATTTGCAAAGTATAGTCATTAACAAAAAAAGGAAAAGAAAATATAAAGAATACTCTGGAAGAAAATCACTTATTTTCTTGCATAAATAGCCAAAGGAAACAAAATGAACTCAACACATTTCCAAATGTTTGGATCTAAAGACTTTTATACGAGATGGAAGATGAAAAGGTGTTCTGAATAGTCACATGAAAAGCTCTCACTAAATGCCCCAATTTTTTCTTACCCTTTTCCCTCTCCACCCACCTTTTTGGTCACATATTGAATTAGATAAGTATTTATACATATGCATATGTGTATGTATTTAGTTTTTAAAAAAATAAATTAAATATACTGATATTGAACAAAACTCTGTCTCAAACTAGTATAACCATGAGAACCTCACATAATAGGAAGTCTAGAGGTGGGGAAATGTAAGGCCTGGTTGATTTAGCAGATCAATGATCACATCATGCCCAGCTGTCTTCTTTTCAGTTCAGCCAACCTCGGCATTAGCACCATCCTCAGATGTGGTGTGATATGACTACTACAGATTTGGAAAACATATCCAGTCATGACAATGTCCAAAGGTATTGTTTCCTCTTGTGGAATTTTCTTAGAAGTAAGTAAAACTCTTTTCGAAGCACTCCTTAAAAAATTACCCTTATATTTCATTGGCCAAAATTGGTTTATGTGCCCATTTCTTGAAAAGTCATTAGAATTACCCTTAATCTAATAGGTCCACCACAAAAACTGGAGTTGTGACCAGCTTTTTCATAGGCACATGGCTAGTTTTAGATGAGGCGAATATCTGGAAACATTTTTTTCCCCCAAGAATTCTCTTATGAAGAAAGAAAGAAAAAAATGAAAGCTAGTTAAAAATAACTATCCTCCACATATATACATGTTGCCAATACTTTTAAAGACAAAAGACACATACAGTTTCTAGAACTCACATAGTAATACTAAAGAAAGATGAACTTACATCAAATATATGAATAAACAGTTCATATTTACATAATTTTCCTCTTCTGAGAAAGCCGACAAACTCCTAAGAGCTCAGTTTCTGGGAAACTCATTTCTTAAACATTTACTTGGGCATCCTGCTTTTTTCTTGCAAATATTCTGTCTACACATATCCTTGCAATAACTCACTTAAGAATAATGGCAATGCTCTCAGGCAGTTAATCTCATCAGCTTCCCAAGGAAAGAGAAATGGTGACACAGCGATGTTGGTGGCTCCTGGAGGTCTGCCATGGCACCACTCCCCTACATGCTCAAGAGAACCCCCATAATAACAATCATCCTGTGTCCCATTCTTGTCTTGACAACGGGTCATTTACTGTTATTAACAAATTCCTGTTAAGGTGGTCACAGATAATTAATGTTTCAGTGAGTAAGCTCGATGTTAGGAGTGAGATTTTAAGGATAACCCTCTCTACAATAGCCACTTTAAAAAGAGATAAATTATCTTTCATTTCTAAATAGCATGCGACTAGAGTGGCCACTAAGATTTGATGGGATCAGAAGTGACACCAAATAGCAATGACAAACTACTATTAGAACATGAAGAGAATATCATTCAATCTGTACAAGAGTTAAGGAGATAGTATTCACAGATCTCTGCCTGTTTCAACTTTTTGTTTCACCCCAGCCTCACCCCTGGTGAGGAGAGTATCTTTAAACTCAATAACTCACAGCTCTTCTCTGAGAGCTGATGGATATTAGCAAGACACAGTGGTATTTTTGTCTGGTAAGTTTTTCAATCTGTGAAACACAAGGATTAATGTGACATAGGGCTTGCCAGTTGAAGCACAGGGCATTGCAACAGGATTAAGTTGAGACAGAGGAATAGGCAAGAGGAGAGAAATCAAAAGGAGAGGGGACTTCTAGTATCTATGAGAAGTTTGTGCGGCACGGATAAGCAAATATTTTAAGGTAAAGAATAAATAAAGTTTGTACCCTACTTTGTATACCTGGTCAATCAAAAATAAGAATAGATTCTTTCTGATGATTAACTAAGTCTATGAGCCTCTGCAGGACATGACAAGAGTGTGCATGCCACAGGTAGGCTTCACTCAGATTTCAAGTTCCAGTTACTCCCAAAGTTTAATTCTGGCTCGAGGATTGAGAATAGCATGGACACCTGGCTTCCTTTTCACACCTAGGAAGACGTTGCACCCTTCAGCAGCCTCCTTGGTCTAAATAGAGAATAATGTATATTCCATTATCTAAGAGACAAAGTTAGATATCCCCAAAGCTTACCTTGGTTCCAGAACATTGACCATATGACAGCGTTAGTGCTAAGCAAACCACAACTTTGTCATCTTCATCTTTTATGGACCAGGAAAACAGAAGCTTCTAAAGACTTCATTAATGACTGGTAGAAAATATTTGGAAGTTCAGCTATAGTGCTGTGTCATAGGGGTGGACAGCAGTCAGTGGGTCTAGCTGCACGTGTGCTCTCCATTTAAAACAATATTTTAACTTCAAATTTGTACCAGATCAGAGATAAACTCTATTACCTCAGAAACATCAGCTGGGATGCTTTTGGTTCATCCCATTATTATAAAATCTTTATTCAGCACATACAATGTGCTAGGGATTATTCTAGGTGTTAGAGATACACTGTTAGGCAAAATTGATCTTCTCTGCAACTAAGTGAAATAAATCATAATAGTTGTACATCCATATACTTTTCCATCTGTATCATTCAGAGCATGCTTTAGCAAGAAAGTCACATACAGTGATAAAACAGGCTACATAGTGCAAATACAACCAAATAATCTAAATAACAGTAGAATGATTAGGCAGCTTTGACATGGTGTAAATCAAACTTAAAGTTAAAGGCCAGTGGGTGATCCGTGACCACCTCTCCATAGAGAGACTCACATACTTCCATTTTTAAGATGAAGAAGCAGAGGAGATGTACGTCTATAGGATCACAAAGCTACCACGTGTTGGACCAGAATTTTAAAAAATTGTATCTTTCTACCTCAGGTTATGACCTTGCAGCCTCTTACCTCTGTCTTCTGATACCCCAATTTATTCATATTCATGCATAACTCTTCTGAGCAAGCATTAGTGTACTTATACAAACCCACTACAAATTGTGGCTACCAACTTAAACAAGATCATTAGGATAGGTGAAGTTATTTGTAGCTAAGTATCAATCGAACCATTTAGTTCCTCAGGTGGTTCCAACTTCAAAATACAAACTAGTCCATGCTGAAGAATACCTTTATAAGATACATTCAAGAGTCAGTCCAAGCAACTGCTGCCTCAGTGTTCTAAGACTTTGTTATTTGTTTCCAAAGCCACTGCCTAAACACAGACCCTCAGCCCTTGCATTTTTTGAAGACCTAAGACAGTCTTCCATGTTTTCTTTAGCACCTGATCATCCAATCCTAAGTAGCTAGCATATACCATCAAGTTCAAGTCCTTACTCACCTCTCAGTTGCATCTCCTTTCAAGTTTCAGGATATCTTTTGACAAAAACAGCTCATTCTTGTTTTTAATTTCCAGATCAATGGTTCTCACACTCTAGTGTGCATCAAAGTCACCAGGAGGGCTTGTTAAAACACAAATTGCTGGGCTTCACCCCCAGAGAATCTGATTCACTAGGTCTAGGCTAGGGTGACGTCTGTGAATTTGCATTTATAACAAATTTCCAGATAATGTTGATGCTGCAGGTCCAGGGCCGGCTTTTTCAAAACCAATACTCTAATTCAGTGATTCCCCAATCCTGGCTATATATTAGAGTTTCCAGAAGAGATTTGAAAAACAGAGTTGCCCAATTTTTTTGGAGATTTGGATTCAAATGTCAGACTGGGATGGGGCCCAATAATCATAATAAACAACAACAACAACAACCGCTCTAGAAGTTTCCATACCTATGAGAATAGCTAAAATTTTAAAAATCTGGCAATACCAAATGCTGGCAAGAATGCCAAGAAGATTGATCTCAATACTCTGCTGATGGGGTTGTAAAATGGTACAGCCACTCTAAAAAACAGTTCGATACTTTCTTAGAAAACTAAGCAAACACTTCCCATATGACCCTGCAACTGTTCTCCTGGGCATTTAACCCAAAAAGATGAACTGTTCACATAAAAACTTGTACGTAACAGTTCATAGCAATTTTAGTTGTAATGGCCAAAAAGTTGGAAGCAACCAAAATGCCCCTCAACAAGTGAATAAACTTATGGTACATCTATAACAAGGAATACTACTCAGCAATTAAAAGAATAAAGCATTGACACATGTAATAGCCTGTATGGATCTCGCACACTATGATGAATTTTAAGAAAAGCCAATTTCAACCTCAGAAAGTCATTTATTGTATGATTCCATTTATATAACATTTTTGAAATGACAAAATTATAAAGACAGGAATCAGAGTAGTGTTGTCTTTAATTAGGGACGGTAGTGACTATAAAGGCATCAAAAGGGAGATCACTGTGGTGATGAGATAGTTCCATATCTTGATTTTGGTGGTGGTAACAGGAATCAGGACATGTGGAAAATGACACAACTATACACATGCATTGTACCAATGTCAAATTCCTGGTTGGATATAGTACAGTATAGTCATACAAGGCAGAACCGTTGGGGGAAATTGGGTGAAGGGAACAAATGTCTTCTCTGTACTCCTGTGTACTCTTCTATAACTTCCAGTGAATCTATAATTATTTCAAAATAAAAAGTTAAGGGAAAAAATAAACAAAAAACACCTTTTCCTCTGTGTAGCCAGCTGTTTTAAGCTTCTTTCTTTCTTGGGGGTCCTGCACAGCTCTGCCCATACCTGGCTGACATCAGTGTAGATTGTTTTTTCTTTACAATTACCCAAACTGGCCAACCATTTACATGCTATTAGAGAGATTCAATTGGTATCATTTGTCAGGAGAGGAAACTGGACCCTTAAAAAATTCATATACTTTCACCCAATATTTTAGTCCTAAGCCATTTACCCTATGGAAAACACCAGAGATGTAGTCAAAGATTTTCTGTCATTCTAATTATAATGGCAAAAATATTGAGTATAATTAAATAAATATAGATACATCCATATGACACAATGAGGCAGGCTTTTAAAACAAAGTTGTTAAGAAATATTTATTAAGGAATGGTACCAGAAACTTTACACGAATTTTATTCTTAATTACATTAGTTTGTATTCACAAAGAAAACTTGCCAACATGAAAGTAGAGGTAATTTTTGAGTGACTGAATAAGTAATTTTGGATTTTTTTTAACTTTCCCTAAATTTTGATTGTATATACAAAGCATGAACTTTTATAATGAAAATAACACTGCCCAAAGCAGATATGGATTAGGAGTCACATCTACTGGTTTTCAGAATGTTTAAAAATAAAACATTGTCCCTGCACATGTACAGAAACACAATCTACTCCTGTCTGCACATTATACCAGGCTATCTTGCAAGCCTCTGGAGTCCCCTGGAGGGGACACAAAGTCAACTTGACGGTATTTCTGTGTTTTGCATTGCTGTAAAGAGATATCCAAGGCTAGGTAATTATAAAGAAAAGAGATTTATTTGGCTTATAGTTCTGCAGGCTGTACAGGAAGCATGGTGCCAGTATCTGCTCAGCTTCTGGTGAGGCCTCTGGAAACTTACAATCATGGTTTAAGGTGAAAGAGAAGCAGGTGTGTCACATGGTGAGCGAGGTAGCAAGACAGCAACAGGAGTTGCCCATCTTTTGTTCACAAGTTTTCCCATGAACTAATGGAGTGAGAACTCACTCATTACTGTGAGAAAGGCACCAAGACATTCTTGGGCGATTTGCTCCCATGATCCAAACACCTCTCTCCAGACCCCACCTCCGACATCAGGGATCACATTTCACCATGAGATTTGGAGGGGACAAACATCCAAACTACATCACCATCTTTTCCAGACAAATGATCACAGTACTTTCTTCTGGCTGTCCCTTCACTCCTCTCACCCACTTCTCAGCCTACACCCCATCTAGCCCTCTGCTACCTGGACAGGACAGCCTCCCTCCATGTTCTCAGATATGAACATATTAGAGCTGTTTAAAACACGGGGAGGAGTAAGTTCTATTTCTATTTAATTAAAAATTCCATTTAATTAATAATTTTCTGGAAAGACCGAAAAATGTTCCTATAACTCTTGGCTTCCAATAAAAGTTTCTTCCAATGAGTATTTTCAATGCTTATGATCTCAAACTACATTTTAAGTGTGATAGTATTTTGTTATCAACTTCCTTTTTTTTTTTCCTATAATTAAGCTTCTTTCTGGCAGTTTGAATTATACTAATAAAGTGCTTTAATTACAAAAAGTGTGTTTTACTTTTCCTAGATTCAATTTTTATTTAAAAAAAAGAGCACAAAATGAAGTTATCTTTAGTTCCTTAATTTGATTATATTCTACCTATCAAAATATTTACATTAATCTCATTAAAATATGAATGTGTTTTTATGGTGCTTGATTTTACAGAATTCCCTGGAGCTCTTTTAGATATCTTCCTTTGTATATTTTCTAGATTATAGATCGCCACAGTGCTGTCCTCTACATTACCTCATTCATCTTAATAATCTAAAAATCTTCCAGTAATTACAGTTCAGAGAAATGCTTTCAGTTGAAGTTCTAAGCATGGTAATAGTCTCACTCTTTTATTTTAACTCTTTGATATACCCAAAAGGTATCAAAGAATAACCACTGGGGTCCCAAATTCTAGTTCAACTCTTGCATTCCTTCTGCTGGCTTGGCAAATGGCTTATCCTCATTGATCCCTTGTGCAGACTGAAAACATTGGACCAGATAAATCTCTACATGCTGTCTGATGAATTCCATCCTGGTTTTTTAATTAAAAAAAAAACTCAGTTTTAATTTCTTAACTCTGCATAGAAAGACTCCCACTATTGCAGTTCATTTCCTAGCAGCACTGATATATAAGAGACTTGTTTTAGAAAGTGATATCGGATGAGAAAGATCTGGGCTTCAGACGTCAAAGCCCAGTTCCTACCTGTCGACTCTAAAGAGCACAGAAATTATTTTAAAATAATAGATTCCAAATTTAATTCCAAATTTCCTCATATCAGGTCCACAGCTTCATCCTTAGATAGAACATTATTAGTGTAAGGTGGACAGTCAACACGAGATTGTCATTAAACTTCAGCGAATCCGGCAAACTCCAGGTCAGCAAACTTCCATTACAAGGGCTGCAGTGACTAGCCTGAGGTCTTTCTTTGGTGATACTTGACAACCAACTGTGAGTAGCCTAGAAGGAAGAAGAGCCAAGAGCCTGCAACTGACAGATGGTTAATTGAGATTGGAATCCAGAGCATATTTTTCATTTACATATGAAATATTTAAATATTCATTAAAAGCGAGTGAAACTGAACATTTCACATGAAGAAAAAATACATCAGATTAACCAGAATTTCCAAATTATGAGGGTTATTATTTATACAAACTATAACTTGACTACATCTTTCTGATTATTAATATAAAGAATTGACTAATAATTATTGGCAAACATTTATTGAGTATTAACATTGTATATTGCTCTGTGTTAGAGTTAGTGTAATCTAGAAGACATTAACTTTGGGTATATATCCAGAAGAGGAATTGCTGGGTCATATGGTAGTTCTATTTTTAATTTCTTTAAAAAGGAAGTGTAGATTGACTGTGCCAATCTACATTCCCACCAACAGTGTACAAAAGTTATTTTTTCCTTAAATCTATGCTAATATTTATTATTTCGTGCCTTTTTTATAATAGCCATTCTAACAGGTATAAGGTGATGTCTCGTAGTTTTAATTTACATTTCCCTGATGATTAGTGATGATGAGCACCTTTTCATATACTGTTGGCTACTTTTATTCTTCTTTGTAAAATTGTTCATTCATGTTTTTTGCCCACTTTTTAATCAGGTTTTTTTGTGGTTGTTATTGAGTTTGGGGAGTTCTTTACATATTTTGGGTATATGACCCCTTATTATATATGTGGTTTGCAAACATTTTCTCTCAAGCCATAGGTTGTTTTCTCATTTTGTTAACTGTTTCTTTTGTTGTGAAGAAGCTTTTTAGTTTGATATAGTCCAATTTATTTATTTTTGCTTTTGTAGCCTGAGTTTTTGATATGATAACCAAAAAAATCATGATCAAAGACCTTGACAATGTCAAGGAGCTTTCCCCCAATGTTTTCTTCTAGGAATTGTATGGTTTCAGGTTTTACATTGAAGTCTTTCATCTATTTCGAGTTGATTTTTGTGCATGGGGTAAATAAGGGTCCAATTTCATTATTTTGTTTATAAAAATCAAGTTTTCCCAGCACATTTATTGAACAGACTATTCTTTCCCGGTGTTCTCTTGGTGTCCTTGTCAAAAGTTAGTCAACCATATATGTTTGGGTTTATTTCTGAGATCATCATTCTGTTCTACTAGTCTGTGTGTGCTGGCACCATGCTGTTTTGATTGCTATAGCTTTGTAACATAATCGAAGTGTGATACCTCCAACTCTGCCTTCCTTTCTCAGAATTGCTTTGGCTATTTGGGGTCTTTTGTGGTTCCATATGAATTTTAGAATTTTTTTCTCTTTCTATGAAGAATATCATTGGAATTTTGATAAGAATTACATTGAATCTGTATATTACTTTGGGTAATACGGACATTTTAACAGCATTAATTCTTTCAATTCATGAACATGGGCCATCTTTTCACTTATTTTTGCCTTCTTCAATTTATCTAATTGAAGTTTTATAGTTTTCAGTGAATAGGTCTCTTTCACCTCCCTGGTTTATTCCTACATATTTTGTGAATTTTTTTTTTGTTATTAGAAATGGTACTGTTTACTTGATTTCTTTTTTCTGATATATCATTATTTGTGTTCAAAAATGCAGCAGAAATGTACAGAATGAGCAATCCCAAAAGAAATGAAATCAATACCTCATTAAGATATGGGCGTGCCCTTGTTCATCACAGTATTGTTCACAATAGACAAGATATGAAGATAACTGAAGTGTCCAGCAACAGAAAAATGGATGAAGAAACTATGGTGTATATTTAATAGTAGATTATTCACTCTTAAAAAAAGAAGTAGAGCCTGCCATTTGCCAAAACATGGCTGTAACTGGGTAACATTATGCTAGGTGAAATAAGCCAGGCACAAATAGAAAAATACTGCATGATTTAGCTTATGTGAAAGCTAAAAAAAAGAGTCAAATACACAGAGATAAAGAATAAAACAGTAGTGACTACTGCAGGGTGGGGAAAGAAAATGGAGAGATGTAGATTAAAGGATACGAAGTAGCAGACGTGTGGGATGAGCAAGTCTAGAGAAAACAGTATTCTTTTGTATCAACAAGTTTTGCTAAAACAATAGCTATTTGGTGTTCTTGCCACACAAAAAATGTGTAAAATGGATAATTATATGAAATAAAGCAGTGGTCCCCAATCTTTTTGGCATCAGGGTCTGGTTTCAAGGAACACAATTTTTCCATGAACCAGACAGGAGAGGGATGGTTTCAGGATGATTCAATTGGGTTACATTTATTGTTCAAATGTATTTATATTATTGTTATGTAGTAATATATAATGAAACAATTATACAATTCATCATAATGCAGAGTCAGTGGGAGCCCTAAGCTTGTTTTCCAGAAACTAGATGGTCCCACCTGAGATGATGGGAGACAATGGCACCTGAAGTGTATTTCTTATATTCAGTCTACTCTGTAATCTCGTTTTGGTTACTGTCACTGTAGAAAACCCTGCTTCACAGAGATAGGATGTTGGAAATGGAAGCAGGCTTTTCAGTGATGATCTGACAGGAGGCAGAACTCAGGAGGTAATGCAAGTGACAGGAAGCAGCTGTAAATACTGATGATGTGTTGTTTGCTTGTCTGCCACTGTGCGGCCTGGTTCCTAACAGGCCACAGACCATTTTGGCCTGGGAACTGGGGACCCCTGAGATAAGGGACATATTCATTTGCATAACTATAATAACCATTTCACTATCTTATGACTGTCAAACGTGCTGTACACCTTATACACAGTAAAATTTTTTTTTTTTTTTTTTGAGTTGGAGTCTCACTCTGTTGCCCAGACTGGAGTGCAGTGGCCACTCCCAGCCACCGCAACCTCGACCTGCTGGATTCCGGCGATCCTTCCACCTCAGCCTTCCAAGTAGCCGGAATTACAGGCATGTGCTACCACGCCCGACTGATTTTTTGATTTATTGTAGAGATGAGGTCTCGCTGCCCAGGCGGGTCTCGAACCCGCGGCCTCAGGCAATCCACTCACCTCAGCCTCCCAAAGGCACGGGATTACAGACTGAGCCACCGAGCCCGGCTTCAGTAAAAATTTTAAGCTGAAGGAAAAAAAATCATTGTTTAGTCCCTCAATGAATCTTTATTTCTGTAAATATTTACAAAATTCTTATATATGATATTAAAAAAACAATAGTAGACAAAGTATGAATCTTAAGTAAATAATAATAAACACAGTAGCTATTAATTATGGAGTATCCTAGCACAATTATGTTTCTATAAATAGCTTATTAATTTTTCCAGAAACTCTATGAGATTCATAATATTATCATTCCTGCTTTACAGATGAAAAAAATTGAGGTTAGACTTCTAGGTGCATTGCCCAGGGTCTGGGTTCTACATCTATTATTTGGCATGGGCTCTGAGTTCAGAGTCCCCGGCTCTTACCATAATGCAACTATTAATTAGAAACATGAAATTACCATTTTTTGGTCAAAATGGCTGAATATCAATTTCATGTGATTCAACCATATAGATTTGCAGGCTTGAGGTAATAAATCAATCAATTCTCCTAATAACAGGGCTATAAAAATTAAGAGGTGATAAAGATAACTCAAAGTGTTTGGTGTTGTCAAAGAATACTTATGGAGAAGGTGGAAGCTGATTTTAGCTTTAATAAGAACAGGATTTGAATAGAAGAAAAACCATGTTGGGTTTTCTAAGTGAGGCAATGACATACATCAAGTCAAAAAGTTAAGACTACAGGCATGTTTTCCATAAGTATTGATACTTACTTGGTTCCTGCTATGGGGTCTTATACTCATCTCTTGCCTCATTTTCAAACTCCAGTCACTCCCAGTACCACCAGCAACGAATTTGCCCTAAAAAGGGGCATCTGGGTGGAATTTCCATGCCCTTCACCCCTGCCAATTCATATGTTGAAGTTCTAATCCCCAGTACCTTGGAATATGACTTTATTTGAAAATAGGGTCATTGCAGATATAATAAATTAAGCTGAGGTCAGTAAGGTGGGCCCTAATCTGCTAAAATCTGTTTCTTTGTTTAAAAAAAAAAAAAGGAAATTTGGACACAAAAACACACAGGGAGAACACATGTGAAGTTGAAGGCAGGGACTGGCGATGAAGCAGAGATGACAAGCCAAGGAACACCAAAGATTACCAGCAAATCACCAAAAGGCAATAATTATGGAACAGATTTTTCTCCTACCACCTTCAGAAAGAACCAGCCTTGGTAGCATCTTGATCTGAGGACTTCTAGTTTCCAGAACCATGAGACAGTAATTTCTGTTCAGTCACCTGGTATATTAGTCGGGATTCTCTAGAAAAACAGAACCAGTAGGATATATATAGAGAGAGAGATAGAAAGATCTGTTATGAGGCATTGGCTCATACGATTATGAAGGCTAAGAAGTTCTATGATCTGAAACCTGCACACAAGAAACTCAGGAAAGCCAATGCTATAATTCCAGTCCAAAACCAAAGGTCCAAGAACCAGGACCACCAATGACTGTGTGCAAGAGAAGATAGATATTCCAGTTCCAGCAGTGAGCTAATTTGCCCTTTCTCTGCTTTTTTGTTCTATTTGAATCCTCAGCAGATTAGATGCTGCCCACTCACATTTCTGAGGGAGAGTTTCTTTACTCAGTCTACTGATTCAAATGCTAACCTCTTCCAAAACACTCCCACAGATATACACAGAAATAATATGTTACCAGCTATCAGAGCATCCCTAGCCTATTCAAGATGACATAAAATTAGCCATCATAGTTGGTCTGTGATACTTTACCCTAGCAGCCCGCCCACACAAACTGATATGACAGAAAACACAAGGAACCTTGCATCCTCCACTCATTAGTTGAGTGTCCTCATCCTTGCTCCCTTCCTCCACAGGAACCGTGGAGACATAGAGATTCACAGTAATTCCTCTGGTCTCCAAATTCTGAGCCTTGATTAGCACATCATTTCTTCTCTCAGTGTTTTATCATAACAAAAACTTGGCCAGTAACCCAAACACTCTTCTTTAAACATCCTGACTATTGCATCTTTCAAGGTACTTATTTGTGTGGTATAAGACTCTACTAGGTTCTATCATTACATTAGACTTATGTCTACAGTTACTGCTTTTTTAATATTAGCATTTTTATCTTCCAATTTAAGAACTGTTTATAAACCATACAAATATGTAAGACATTATTTTAAAGTAACATTTGTAATATTTTTTCTAGATACAACCACTTCTAAATACAACCACTTTGAATTTTCTAAAAAGAATATACCACAATTACTTGAGGCAATTTCAAGAAAAGAAAATAAATAGGGCTGGGTGTGGTGCTCATGCCTGTAATCCTAGCAATTTAGGAGGCCGAGGCGGACTGATTGCTTGAGCCCAGGAGTTTGAGACCTGCCTGGACAACATAGCAAATTCACATCTCGGCAAAAAAATATAAAAATCATTCAGTCTTGGTGGTGCATGCCTATAGGTCCAGCTACTTGAGGCTGAGATGGAAGGATCACCTGAACCCAGGAGGTTGAGGCTGCTGTGAGCTGTGATTATTGTGATCATGCCAGGGCACTCCTTCCTGGGCAACAGAGTGAGACTCTGACTCAAAACACACACACACACACACACACACACACACACACACACACACACACACACACACACAGAAAAAGAAAAGAAACAAAAAAAAAAAGAAAAAGAAAAGAAAATATGTAGCTAACATTATTTAATATTTTTGGCAGATACTTTTAAAAGCAGATTTACATGTAATACCACGTCTAATCTTTACAATAAACTATGAAGCAGTTTCTATGATTATAGTGAAGAAAGTAAGGTACAGAGATCAAATAATTTACTTAAAGTCATCCAGTTACTTAGCATTATAATCAGATAAAAAAGAAAGGAAATACTTAAGCACCTACCGCATCTGTAACACTGTGTCTTCTGGTTTCGTTGATTATTTCCTTTAATTTTACTTAATTTTTGAACAAAACTGTGTGAATAAGGCAGTAGGATATCATTTTTCCAGATCGTACAACTGAGGCATAGAGAATTTATGCAATTTGTCTTGTTCACACTGCCAGTAATTCTGGGGACAATAATAAGTTTTGTGTTTGGAATGTGTTTTCTTCTCCAGTTATTTATATTGACTTGTTTCACTACATTTTTATAAGTCTTTTCTTTTTCTGAATCTCCCCACTGGCACATTTTTTTCATTTCTGTAAGTATAGATCAATCTATCACTTTGAACCCAGGATAATTTCTACAAAGTGCAAATATAAGAACCACTTCATTTGTAATTACCCTTCAAAGTTTCTTACTGCTTTCTTCTGTGGCCTTTTATCCTGGTTCCAGGAACCAAGTTCATTTTATTTTTTTTCTCTCATTCCTTGTAACCATATTCCCACTTTAAATTACATATTGAGTAATTAGGCCCCTGATATGATTTCTTTACTTCAGTATGTTCCCAGCTGGCACAAAATTTCCTCCGAATATCATTTTTTGATACCAGGTTTTGTTGGTGCTGGCTAACATTCATCTATTTTTAAGCACTAGAGACACAAAGGTTTCTGAAATTTTTTAAGAGCCTTCTGTTGACCATGAAGAAGATACACTCTATGTTGTTTGTCCTCTCCTCCTGTATCAGTGGTGACAGGAAAATATCCACCATCAAAGAAATTTGGTTCCAGAAAGAAACATAATAGTTTCAGACGCTGGAGTGAGGAAAAAGAGTCAAACGCCTAATTACTTGGTGTAGGATACCAGTAGAGAACAGAAGCACGGTACTAATTATTTGCATTAACGACTGTTTTAAATATAGACTATTAATAGAAAAATGTGATGAATAATAAGGCCAACAGATCAGGACATGATTGCCATTGAAAATATAGTTTATTACTCACAGTTGCCAACCGGAAGGGGAAGATCATGCCACAGGAGGCCACATGGGCAAGCACCAGAGTTGGTCAGGAGAGAGAGGGAAGGAGAAAAACTGTGGCAAAGGCTTTATTGTGATCTCCATGGAAACAAAGGCAAAAAGGCTTAGGGTTGACTAGTTTGAGTTATTTCAGTGGGCTCTGGAACATTGGGGTTGCCCTTAGTTGTCTGGTACCTAGCCTTGGGATTATTACAATAGGTGGAATAGGAGCCCAGAGTGTGAGAACCCTATGAAGGTGTTTGGGGACTCGGGATTGGTGGGTTTATTTGAAGTGTATTCATAGGCAATTTATGTACTGTCTCTATAAATGGCTAACCCTGGAAGAAAGGGTCTCAAAGATGTATTTAATCAGGGCCTTTCAATGCCCCAGATATCAGAGCATTAGAGTACAGAAAATGAAAGACATGGTTAAGAAACCAACTAAATAACCACTGAGCTATAGAATGGTGATTTTTAAATGTTAATGTTTTAAAATTATTTTTATTTAAAAATTTAAACCTTTATTAATTATAATGTATACATCTATTATTTTGATATTTGTTAATATTTTGGAAGAAAAAATAACTTTTTATGAACAAAGAACCACTTAAGAATTACTAGGTAAATTCAGAGATTATTTTAAAAACAGAAAATCACAATCTAAGTTGTAATTATTCATTTAATATATTCGTCATCTGCAGCACATTACAATGTTTAAACATGATATGCAAATTTTATGGCCCATTTTTAGGGATATATGAAAGTGTTGGTTATTGTGTTGCATAATAATTGCTATGAATAGTAAGCATTTGGTTCAAATGCCTGAGATTGAATTGCATTAAGTGAGACTTTCTGAGATGAGTGTGTGTGCAATGAAAGAGAAGAATGGTTTCTATCCTGGAGTAGGCTATCATCCTACCCCAACCTGATCCCTGACCCCAGCTCTCTTCCATTCTCTCAGGGGAGTTTTTCTGACAGTGCTTCTGTCCCCTTAGTTGCTGTGCAGATGCTGCCAGGAGACATGAATGCAAAAGAAGGTTAAAGCTGGATGTGTCTCAGGGAGAAAAGATCTTGTTCTGTGGTCTGAACTGGCACTGTATTTTGATTAAACACATCTTTTCAGGCCCCACAATCCACACTACTGTTTACAGTTTTCTATTTAAGGAACCCAGAGCTGACTCATCAAGGGACCAAATGTCAGAAACTATCGCTAGCTAGTGCTTCCTAACACATGCACTTGTCCTACAGTTTATGTCCACTGACCCCAGCTATATCTCTGTGTGTTCCTTCTCTTTCCCACGCTGGACCTACTCAAAAATCCCTCCTCAATCTACAGTTTTACTCACCCAGAAATTGAGGGATGCTTATGCAGAGAGAAAACCCGCAGTCACAACCTTCCAGAACTCTACTTCCAGAAGTGGCTATACTTCTCCTGTCGCCTGGAAAATATTATGTACTGCTTAGAACCAAGATTACACTTCAAGAGAATAGATTCCAAATTACACACAAAGAAATTTTTTAAAAAATCAAACATACTTATAAGTCAATGAGTTTCAAATTTAGAGCCAGAGAACTGGGCTTAAATTCTAACACACATACATCAATTAAAAGGGCAAATCAGCTGTCTCCCCTTGTTGCCTTTTACTCCTCTGTAAAATGGGAGAAAACAATAACCTCCCCATTGTGATAATCAAGTAAAATAAAGTGTAGGTAATTATTACCTACACTGTAAAAGCTGTAGAGAAAAAATGTCCCAAGGAAACCACTCTAGGGTTCTGCTTTGTCCAAAGCTTTTCTTTGATCAAAGACTTGTGGCCAAAGTCTTGAAAGGGAAAAAGTTTGGATGTTTGCTTTCTTTTTTTTTTTTGAGTTGGAGTCTCACTCTGTCGCCCAGACTAAAGTGCAGCGGCCGCTCCCGGCCACCGCAGCCTCTACCTGCTGGGTTCTGGCGATCCTTCCGCCTCAGCCTTCCAAGTAGCTGAAATTACAGGCGCGCGCTACCACGCCCAGCTAATTTTTTGATTTATTGTAGAGATGAGGTCTCGCCTGCCCAGGCGGGTCTCGAACCCATGGGCTCAGGCAATCCACTCACCTCAGCCTCCCAAAGGCACGGGATTACAGGCTGAGCCACTGTGCCCAGCTGGATGTTTGTTTTCAATAGAATTGAACGAGTGAGGGTATAAGGCCAACATCTATAATCAATTCCGGGTGGAGACAACCCTGAAGATAGAGATTACATGGTGAGAGTTTTAATAAAAAAGGATAAGGAAGTCATATCTCTAGGGTTGCTGGGAAACAGGAAAGAGAAGAACAGGGAACTGGCTTAGTAGAAGACACAACCAAGAGCTGCTTTTGCCCACCAATGCTATACAGGTAAGGTACAGTTTTTACACGAAACTATTTTCAACAGGGGTTGCAGAGACACTAAGGATTTTGCTTTTTGCTTACCTCATCTGCCCAGATAAACTTTCAAATTGCTATGCTAAGCATTGTTTCCTTATAAGTTAAAATAAGCAATTCTCTTATAAATATTTAAAATAAATCACCATATAATGCCTTAATATAGCTGTACACATATCAAAGGAAATCCTACAATTACAAATATAGAAAAAAATATTTAAATGTGCCCCAAATCCTCTACAACTATATAAATGCCACAATAGCTTTAAATATGTTCTATCAATTTCTGGGACAAGAATCCTAATACAAAAACACAAACTGCATTCTTTAAAACACAGACATCATTCAACCAAAGAAATGAGTTACTTCTTTTAAAAAAATAGATCACTGAAATGGAAATCTGATATACACACAGACACATCTGCATAAACTATATATGTCCACATAAGCAAATATATACATATTACATAAAATCTAATATTTAAAGTATGAAAATTTCTCTTTCCATTTTATATTATTTTAGTGCAATTGTCAAAAGGAGTTGTTCTGGTCAGGCTCAGTGACTCAGCCTGTAATCCCAGCACTTTGGGAGGCCAAGGCCAGTGGATTGCCTGAGCCTGGAGGTTTGAGACCCGCCAGGGCAACTTGGCAAGACCTCGTCTCTACAATAAATAAAAAACTAGCAGGACGTGGTAGCATGTGCCTGTAGTTCAGCTACTTGGAAGGCTGAGGTAGAAGGATCGCTGGAGCCCAGCAGGTGGAGGCTGCGGTGGCCAGGAGCGTGCCACTGCACTCCAGTCTGGGTGACAGAGTAAGACTCCACCTCAAAAAAAAAAAAGAGTTGTTCTTTTAAAGTATTACTTAGAGAGACAGAAGAACAATCTGCCTGAGAAAAGGTAGCAATTTCTAGCCCATTTTTTTATTACTGGATATATAGTCTTGTCAATATGGTGAGAAATTAGACAAATGCACATTTCCTTAAAGTGGATGATTGTCTGAAACTAATCACCGAGTCAATTGTTTGTGTAATTTTTGTAAATATTCCTTATAAATTAGTCATTTTTCCACACTACATAACCATTTGGAACTTCAATTTTTAGGTTTTCATCTCCTGATTAACAAGCTATTTACCAAAGTAAGGCCCCCAAATCACTATATACTATAAGTAAATGTCTGCATAGGTTCTGAAGATAAAGCAATGATTGTGAATTATTTGAAAAAATTACTTTAGGTATAAGTCCAATGACATTAAGTGGATGATGGGTGTTGAAAGTGGAAATGGGTCCCTTTTCCACCCTGTAGGATCAGCTGTAATGAGTACCACTAGTTGTAAACACTATCAGTCTTTAATAGACCTTTCAAGGTCATCAGTAAGAACTGATAGATTCTAGAAATGCAAAGATATCCAGGAATTCTCCTGGTTCTGTAATTGCGTATAACTTACTTCCTTCTCCTTCCTCTTTCCCATCCTCAGAATGTTGAACAAGAGATTAACATTCTCTTGTTAATTCTCTTTTTGGAGTGCCCCAAAAGAATAGGCACCTTCCAATCAGAAATTCTTAAAGCTAATGAGTAAGTATTCACTATCAATATCATTAATGCCTTCATTCATTTACTTATTCATCTATCCATTCAGTCACCAAATATTTACTAAACAATTGTAATAGGTGCCACATTATGGAGCTAAAAAAAAAGATACCCAGTTTTTTTGTTTGTTTGTTTTTACCTCTAGTAGGCACGTAAGTAAGAAATATGACCAAATCACTGAAGAGTTAAATTGGGGTCATTTCTATAAGGTTCACCAGGACAGGAAAAAATAATGATAAAGATACCTCAAAATAATACCTTAATGCTTAATTATTCTTATTGGTGTAAATCTTCTGAACTATGGGTGTTGGTTGGAAATCATCCACATGAATGGGTAATTACAGCAATTGATGTAGATCAAGACCAATGATGAGTCTCCTTTGCCTGATGGAAATTAAATGAGTCACTGTTAGGCTGGCCCCCAACTTCAAATTTTATCCCCATCCCTAAAGTGGCTGATACAACAGAGATTTGTATATTTAATAGGAAAAACAGTCTCTCCCTCTGTTTTGGTAACCTGGTTTTCTATCTTTAGAGATCACATTTCAAAAGTAAAATTTACATTTTTCAACATAACTCAGAAAAAAAAAATGTGTTTTCCAAAGCAATCATTCTATAAACTTTAAAATAATGCCAAAAGATATTTCTCTGAATTGATTTTCCACTATCTAATAAGAAATAAGCTAGAGATAATATGGACAATTTACAAATCATCTCTAAATTATTGAGTGTATACTTTAATGACTAGGTTTCCAAATTAGTACCAAAATAACATAACAAGCACAATACCGTACAACTTAAAAGTTTAAAATTCAAAACTAAACTTTTCTTTTTAATTTATTAATGGTGTGTACCTTATTAGAGACTGGACTCTTCCTGTTGAAAATGCTTTTAGAATGATGTAAATTATTGGTATCTATAAATTGCATCCTGGCTTCCTAAAAGTAATATTTTCTACTTTTCCTTATACAGATGCTATATAATAGTTAAAAGATAAAAGAAGCAGAGGTGGAATAGAGAATATAGATTTGAGAATATGGGAAGGACAGTGATTACCTGGCGAACAATGGGAAAGAATAATATGGAAAAAAGACAATGTGCATTAGCCTGGAAGTTTCATTTCTATTTGAAGAAAGGAAGAAAAACTGATCATTATTGAATTTCCACCATGAGTCAGCTCATTTCGTAGTTTTATTTAATGTTCATGGAAACTATGAGAGAATGTCTTTTTTTTCTGTTTTACAGATGAAAGAATTGGTCTTAAACAAAACATCCAAGATCCTATAGTGGCCACGCAAGGAATGGAATCCACATGTGTATGATTCCAGAGCCTATCCCCATTCCCTTCTAGATAATAGAACAGAGTCAGATAAGAACAGATTATTCTAGAAATAATGATGTATGCTGGCATCAGGAGATTCTAAACAAACTACAGAAATGTGATTTATTTTTTAGTGACTGACTGATGTTTTACTCAAAATGCCAAATAATTCCATTAGCTTATAATAATCTTTATGTTCTAGCATGAGAAATGCATCACTATAACCAGTGTTAGACCACTGAGGGAGTTAGGGATTATTTATTTAGTTTGGACTTTTACAGATAAACTTTCCAAAAATGATTCAAATGGCTCCTTGATCTAACTATAAAATGCTTTCTTACAATATGAGAGTCCTATGAGATATTAATGAGCTAGTGCCTGTTATATCCTTTGAGCTCTTTGAAAGAAGGGGTTAGGTAGAAAAGTGATGTTATTCTATTTTGCTCCTTTTTATTTGACATCTTGCCTAAGTTGACTAAATGTTTACTGCCTGTTGATTCTGTTAGTAACCAGAAAAATGAAGTAACCACCCTTCAATGACCAAATAAGAATAGAAGTCAGTTAATAATTTAACATCTACCTCCAGGCTTCCAGGAATAAAGATTACAGTGATGCTTTAACTTCCATAACTTTAGTGTGTGTTGACTGGTCCTATGCCTTGATGCTAGATTTACTTAATGAAAACTCAGAAGTAATTTATAAGGGCATGAAATGTAAGCATCAGAAAGATTTTTCCTGAAAAAATTTGAGAGCTTCCTTTAAAGAATCCAGGAGGTAATGAGGGAATGAGGAGAGGATATAAGTAGCTGTTAATGGACAAAGCAATATTCCAACTGAACATATTTAACTCCATAAAGCATTGAAGGAGTCATCAGTTTGGTGACCCAGAAGACAACTCTCATGAAGAATGTATGTTTGACAGAGGAATGGTTTGTTTGTAAATGGCCTTCAAATACACCAAACATTGTATCTGGTATCACATTACTCGAGAAACTAATCACACCTTTCATAATTAATAGAAGAAGATACTCTCTCTGGATCAAGAAAATAATTTTAACTCAGACTCTGGAGTTGTTATTTTTTTTCTCAACTCTTCTCAATCTCCCTTGATCCTATTCTTCGTGATTTCTCACCAGAATTGTCAACTGCTTTCTATCGGTTTCTTTCTATGAACATTGAAATATAATAGTGTGTAATTTGTCTAAAGCAAACAACACATTCTCAATCCCACAACTTCCTCCAGTGATTGTCCAATCTTCATAGTCAACATTTTGAAATAATTTTATTTGTGTTTTAAACACAGTATATATTTAATATGTATGAAAGAAGGTACCTATAGAAACCTAGAATAAACTTGGTTTAGCATAGTCTTTTTGCCTCAGCATAACCATTTTTGCTTAGACCTTACCCCGACACGCTTTGAATCTAGCACAGGTTAGACATAGATAAATTTCCAATAAGCAGGTTTTAGAAAGCGCTCAGACATTCTACTGCAGGCCAACCCCTCGGCAAATCATCAGATGCAAGACAAGGACAGAGCCATAGAAATGATAATAGACCACATTTTGGTCAAGGAATTTGTGGTTTGCAAATGTCTGACAAGTCACTTGCAGGAAAACCCTCTCCCCTTGTCTCTTCCCATCTAGTCCACCACCTAAAGGCATGAGAGCTATGTCTGGCAACTTAAGACTCCTGTGGCTACAATCAACATCAAAGACCCGCAGCCCTAAACACTCCTCCACACCCCAAAGGCCCCTCTATATGCCCAGTTCTTCGAGGCCACACTTGCCTCTGTGTGTTGGTACCCTTCTTTCTATTTTCTTCCTTGTTTCAATCTTGCATTATTCCCGTGGCATTGGCACCAGTATCAGCCCACCTCCCCTCAGTTTACCCTTTCAATGTATTTGTCTAATTAAATAATGCTCTGCTACTACCAGATACATTCTTTTGTTTTAAGCCTTATCACTTGCGTCATGACTGTTTCTATTTATAGATATTGTTTTGGTCCCTTTATGATTCTTAAATCTATACTTTTGGGCTATTGTCTGGTTTTAGGATCCAATCTCACATATATCCAGCTATCTATAGCACTTCTTCACCTGAGTGTCTTATAGCACTCCACACTTGGTTTGTTCAGAACTTACTCATTATTTCCTCCTCCAAATATACTTTTCTCTATCTTCCCTGTCTCAGTGAAAGGAAGCTCCAGTTACTTCATTTTCCAAGTCAGCAGTCTAGGAGTTATCCTTTTTTTTCTCCCCATTCCTCACCTCCAATATTTTGCGAATAATTGCCAAATTTGTCCCTGTATATACTTCTTTGATCTCTTCTTTTCCTTCCATCTTACTTCCATCTTTCTAGGCCATACCATCATTATCTCCCTCAATTACTGGAACTGTCTACTAATTCTCTCATCCATTCTGCATATTTATTTATTCCAAAAGATTTGCCCATTGTACCGTATAAGTGAACAATTCTTTAACATGGTTTCTGAGTTTCCACCTGCAACATTTATCTCTACTAGACCAACCTATTCTATAATGACATTGAAATATTTTCCATTCTTTGAACTTGCCCTCCTCTTATGGTGTTCAGGATTTCAAGTATGCAGTCCCTCTCTCTCGAGCACCCTTTCCCTGCTCTATTCCCCTCCAATTTGAGTATATCTTTTATGTCTCAGCTCCTTTCTGGATGATTTCTCTGGTTTATCTAGAATTTAGGCTCTCTTCTATAGATTTTTCTAAGTTATTACTCACTAGATTTTAATTCATATATACAATAAGTCCCCTACATGTAAACAAGTTCCATTCTGAGAGAGCATTCGTAAGTCCATGTTCATAAATCCAACAAAGTTAGCCTAGGTACCCAAATAACATAATTGGCTTACAGTACTGTACTGCAATAGGTTTATAATACTTTTCATAAATAATACATAAAAACAAACAAACAAAAAATACAGAAAACATTTAATTTTAATTTTATTTTAAAGATGTGGGGTGCAATTCAAAGTTAGGTATACAAATGGTCATTGTACAGGTAAAGTTTGGGCCTCACTTTGGTCCCTACTTCACCAGATTTGAAATCAGGTACGCTTATTGATGAAGTATGTCCCCCACTCCCCTGGCCGTTTCCTACTACTGTCAATTTCTTTCAGGTAGTATTATGATAATTATTATTTAGGGACCACTTATGAGTGAGAATATGTGATACTCAGTTCTTCGTTTCTGTGATAGATCACTGAGTATTATAGACTCTAGATTCATTCAAGTAGCTGTGAAGTTCATAATTTTGTCCTCCTTTATAGCTGCATAATATTCCATCATGTATATGTACCACATTTTTTAATCCAGTCTACTTTTGATGAGCAGCATGGTTGGTTTCATGCTTTTGCTATTGTGAATAGTGCTGCAATAAGCATGTGTGCACAGATATTGTTTTTGTAGAATGTTTTGAGTTCCTCTGGGTATATTCCCAGAAAAGGCATTTCTGGGTCATATGGGAGGTCAATTTTTAGATGTTTCAGGAATCACAACACTGTTTTCCACAGAGGTTATACTTCTTGATTTTTCTTTGTACCACTAGGGACTCATTCCTAAACACTATTGTCTACTTTTGTCTGTTTTTAAAATTGATTTAAATAGAATGATAAATTTTGTATAATATCATATCTGGCATATTTTGTTCAACATTGTATTCAAGTTTTATCTAAGACCATGGCTGTATCTATAGTTTGTTTATATTCTTTATAAGATTCCATTATTTGAGCATACCACAATAAATTGTTATTTATGTCTTACATTCACTTTACTGTTTTTTTTTTATTTTAAAGATGTGTAGTACAATTCAGGATTAGGTATACAAGTGGTCATCGAACAGGTAGAGCTTGGACTTCAGAAAACACTTTTAATCTTACTGTACAGCACATGACAATATACACCAGGCATGTGAACTAACTTACATGATTGAACATGTGAACACATGTTCACATCTTTGAAAGTTCACAACTTGGAGGTTCTTATGTAGGGGACTTACTGTATTTATCTATCTTTATCAGTAAAGTTCATAATTTTAAGAAAAGAAATTATGCCTCTCCTTGATCTTATTCTGTTCCCAACTTTAATAAAATTTGTATTTGCATAACTGTATCCAGAATACAAAATAGTATTATTTAAGCAAACAATTATTTATAGTAAATTGCATTCCTTTCTGTATATCAGTGAGCACAGATTCAAATCCCTCTGGGTAGTATGACCAAATAATTGTTCATTCACACGAGGCCATTTTTGACAGCAAAAGGGAAAATTCTAACAAATTATAGATCAACAGAATAATCTGGGACTCTTTCAAGCAAACTAGGAAACATGGTCAGCCTCCCTTTGAAGTGAGGCAGATAACATAAACAAATAGAGCACTAGCACAACTGCTTTTACTGGGGGAAAGAAGGAGTTCTACTGGTCAGGAGATGACAGGTACTGTGCAACTCTAGACAATTATTAATATGGAGGAATACTGATTCAGTCTTATCAGATCTGATTTGTGAAGAAAATAGTAAATAATTATTTTATCTAAAATATTCTGATGTTTTAATGTTGGCAATGTATTAATTTTTTCTTTGAATGGGCAGGAATTAAAATCAAAATAAGTAATCATCTGAATAGGTCAGACACACAGATATCAACTACAACCATTGCATGAGAGCAGAGTTCTCCAGGTATTACACCTGCACTTCACAAGACATGAGAGAGGTTCCAAAAGTCCTAAGCAAGAGGTCTAGGCAGCCAGGATGTTAGGAAGACACTCAGGAGGCCTAAACACATATTAAAACCCAGCATAGCCACGCCTAAATATCAGTTCTGGTATAGATGTAAGGGAAATTTCTTGAGGCCCTCCAGGGTGTTATTGTTACTTCTGGAATAGCGTGATGCTTTTTATTTTCCTGCTCACTCACTATGCAATCACTCCATAAATGCTGTGTTTGATCTGCCCCTATATTAGGTAATAAGGATTCATAATTTCACTCACCCTGCATCTACTAGAGAAAATCAGTTACCACTAGCTACCAATGCCAAAATTATCAGTCTGGTGACTCTAACTTTGGTCAGAAAGACAGTACAGCTCTCACTTCCACATCCACGACTCTTCACTCACAATTTGCCCATTAGAAGTATGTCTACTATCCATAGTTCATTCTACAAGCTGTTGTTTAGTCTAATAATAATACAGATGGAATCGTTTTATGTTCAAGGACTGAATGAGTCATTCCCCAAGCTGCTTGTTTTATTTATATTCTCCAAATGTATACAAAACAGACTTATAGAAATAATTATGTCGAGGATATAATTAAAGAATGAGCCACAAAGTACCTCTGAGATCATCTAGTTTGGCCTCTTCATTTTAGTGATGAGGAAACATTACCCAGTGGAGACCGAGCAAATTCCTGAGAGTCTTACAACTTCCAAGATGCTGTGTTCAAAGTTTTTAATGCTACCACAGTCTGTGAGTGACAAAAGTTCCAGCCTACAGATGGGGACGGAGGTAACACAGTATGAGATGTGGGATGGTGGGGTAGGTTGGGAACCAAAAGTAGTTACTAGCTGGTTACCAAAGATAGACTTTGTTTGCAAAGGGGCAAAGTAAATTGCCAATGACCTCACCACAAAGCAGGGGTGTACTTCCTGGAGAGGCATCAAAACTTTCTCAGTCATCTGAGGAACAAAGTGGCATTCACAAGGAACCGCCTCTGACCACAGACTCATTGGGTACTGGAGATTTTTTTATTCTAAAGTTTGTTCTTTCATGCCTACCAAATTTTATCAAATTTTCTACTGTAGTTACTCACCTCCTCCCACTCCCTCATTTCTATTCAGCGTAGACCTCCCCTTTCCCTTCTGTTTTCTCCTTGGTTGTTTTTATCTCATTCCTTGCCACCATGCGCCATGGCATTTCAAAGAAATGTTCTTGTTTTTTAAAATTTTTTCATATAAGATTCCATTTATCTCCCCATTACTTTTGAAACCTGAATTTCCTGTGGCTGAATCATTTTCCTCACAAACTCCCAAATAAGCCCTTTTGATTCTCCTTCTTTCCTCCTATTCCCTTGTTGACTGACTCATACAAAACCCATGTCACTCTTGAATTATCCGGGATGCCTGTCTTCTCTGTCACCAACATTTTGTTTCCTCTGCATGTCTGTTACCACTGCCTTAGTTCATACATTGAGTTTCTAACCCAAGACGTTGGATTTAATTTTGAATGACCCCTCCACCTCCTTCTCCTTCCCATTCAGCTAATTCTCCACAGAGCCACTAGAGATTTCTATCCAAACCACAAAGCTGATAATGTCACTACAGTACAGTAAAGTCAAAATGTCTTAGCAAAAATGATTTAACTTAATGAATTATATGCTTTATATGCTTTGAACTAGTGAATTAATTTAGATGAACTTATCCTTAAGTTATGTTTATTTCTCCAAATGTTCTTCAATGTTCTCTGTACCATTATTTAGAAAAACCAAAAAGAAAAAAGAAACCTGAATGTTATTGAACAGAAAAACAACTTTAAATTTTAGAATATTTATAAAATGGATTATAATATAGCCATCACAAATTATTTTTATAAAAAGTTCTATTGCTAGCCAAGTGTATACACCACTATAGCTTAACTCAATTGATTATAACTAAAACCTCTAGACAAAATACAGAAAGCAATTGCCTGAATAGTATACAAAAGCAAGGAGATTGGAGAGGGAAGATCAAAACTGGAGGAAGAAACCCTTATGTGTAGAATTTCCTCAGTTTTTTCCCCTTTTCTCCCATGAAATAAACCTGAGCGTGAATGTCAATCACGGAAATTTGGTGGTAGCACAGTCACCTAAGACTCCAAGAGAAATCTTATATTTTAGGACGGGGCAAAATGTCCCTTGCAAGTCGGAAAATGTAGGGGATCCAGGGGAAGAGACATCTGAAGAAGGGAATGCCTAATTCTATGTGAAATGTGCTGAGCTCATCTCTGAGGAGTCACAGCTCAGAGATGAAAAGGGATAAATTAACTTCCCCTTTTCTTATTTGGATACTCCTAATTTCCTTCTCCTGCCTGACTGCTCTGACTAGGACTTCCAATATTATGTTAAATAGGAGCAGTGCGAGTGGAAAACCTTGTCTTGTTCCAGTTCTTAGGGAGAATGCTTCCAGCTTCTGCCTGTTGAGTATGATGGCTGCTGGTTTGTCATAGGTGACTTATTATTTTGAGAAATATTCCTTTGATGTCTAGGTATTTGAGGGTTTTTATTTTTTTATCAAAAGGGATGTTGGATTTCATCAAATGCATTTTCTGTATCTATTGAAATAATCATGTAGCTCTTGGTTTTACATATGTTAATGTGGTAGATTACATTTATTGACTTGAGTATGTTGAACCAGTCTTGCTTCTTGGGGATGAAGAGTACTTGGTTATGATGGATGATCATTGTAATATGCCTCTGGATGGCATTGGTTAGAATCTTGTTGACAATTTTTACGTCTAAATTCATCAGGGAAATTAGCCTGCAGTTTTATTTATTTGTTGAATCTTTACCATTTGGGGATATCAGGATGATATTGGCTTCATGGAATGAACTAGGGAGAATTCTTTTCTTCTAGATTGCTTGGAATACTTTCAGTAGGATAGGCATCAGCTTTCTTGTGTGTATTGTAGATTTCAACTGAAAAACTATCTGGCCCAGGGCATTTTTTTGGCCAGGAGATTTCTTATTACAGAGTCAATTTCTTGGATTGTTATTGGTCTGTTTAAGGATTCCATTTATCTTCCTATTTCAATCTTGAAGGTCATGTATTGCCAGGAATTTCTTCATTTCCTCTAGATTTTCTAGGTTACGTGCTTACAGATGCTTGTAGCAATCTCTGATCATCTTTTGTGTTTATTCAGTGTCGGTTGTAACACTTCCTTTTTCATTTCTAATTGTGTTTTTTCAAATTTCTTTCTTTTTGTGGGGGGGGGGTTATCTGACCAGGGGTCTGTCAATCTTATTTATCCTTTCAAATAACCAACTCGTCTTCTCATTAACTCTTTGTATGATTTTTTGGTCTCTATTTCATTTATTTATAAATGTATTTTGATTATTTCTTTTGTTTTACTGATTCTAGGATTGGATTGCTCTTGTCTTTTCAGCAGTCCCAGGTATGATGTTATGCTATTTACTTCAGATCTCCCTGTTTTCTTTTTTATTTTTTTGAGTTGGAATCTCACTCTGTCACCCAGGCTACAGTGCAGTGGCACACTCACATCTACCACATTGTCAACCTGCTGGGCTCCAGCGACCCTTCCACCTCAGCCTTCCAAGTCGCCAGAACTATAGGCACATGCGACTATATCTGGGTTTTTTTTTTTTAATTGAAGAGATGAGATCTCTGCCTGTTGAGTATGATGTTGGCTGCATGTTTGTCACAGGTGACTTATTATTTTTGAGGAATGTTCCTTTGATGTCTAGGTGTTTGAGGGTTTTTTTATCAGAAGGGATGATAGATTTCATCAAATGCATTTTCTGTATCTATTGAAATAATCATGTAGCTCTTGGTTTTACATATGTTTATGTGGTAGATTACATTTATTGATTTGAGTATGTTGAACCAGTCTTGCTTCTTGGGGATGAAGAACACTTGGCCATGATGGATGATCATTGTAATATTCCAAGCAATCTAGAAGAAAAGAATTCTCCCTATTTCATTCCATGAAACCAGTATCATCTTGATACCCCAAAATGGCAAAGACCCAAAAAATAAATAAAACTGCAGGCCAATTTCCCTGATGGACTTAGTTGCCTGGGCTGGTCTTGAACTCATGGGCTCAGGCAATCCACTCGCCTCAACCTCCCAAAGTGCTGGAATTACAGGCTGAGCCACTGAGCCTGGCCTCCTTATTTTCTTGATGTGTACAGTCAATGTTATAAAATTCCTTCTCAGCACCATTTTCTTGGTGTTTCAGGGTTTGATATGTTGTGATTTTGTTTTCATTTGTTTCTAGGAACCTTTATATTTCTGTCTTGATTTCTGTGTTAATCCAAAAGTTGTTAGAAGTATACTGTTTAATTTTCATGTATTTGTGTGTTTGGGGGAGTTCCCGTTGGCAATTATATTTATTTTTATTCCATGGTTTGAGAAGATACTTGGTATGATTTTGAGATTTTGAGATTTGTTCATGCTTAATTTATGTCCAAGTATGTGGTCAATCTTGGAATATGTTCCATGTGCTGATGAGAACAATGTATATTCTGTGGTTATTGGGTGAAGTGTTCTGTAGATGTCTATTAGATTCAATTGGTCAGTGTTAAGTCTCTGGATTTCTCTGTTAGTTTTCTGCCTTGATAATCTGTCTAAGGCTGTAAGCAAGGTGTTAAAGTACCTGATTATAATTGTATGACTGTCTTTGTCCTCTCTTAGTTCATTTTATTTATTTATGTATTTTTTAGTTGGAGTCTCACTCCGTCGCCTAGACTGGAGTGCAGTGGCATGCTCCCGGCCACCGCAGCCTTGACCTGCTGGGCTCCGGCGATCCTTCCACCTCAGCCTTCCAATTAGCTGGAACTACAGGTGCGCCCTAACATGCCCAGCTAATTTTTTATTTATTGTAGAGATGAGGTCTCGCCAAGTTGCACGGGCAGGTCTCAAACCTGCAGACTCGGCAATCCACTCATCTCTGTCTCCCAAAGCACTGGGATTACAGGCTGAGCTACCAAGCTCTGCCAGTTTATTTTTATAAATCTGGATTGTCCTATGTTGGGTGTGTATACATTCAAGATGGATATTTCTCGTCTGTGGATTGAGTCCTTTATTATCATGTAGTGTTCTTCTGCATTCTTTTAGACTTCAATTGGTTTAAAGTCTGTTAAAAGAATAGCTACAATTACTCTTTTTTTGTTTTCCATTTGTCTGGAAGATCTTTCTCCAACTCTTTATCTTGAACCTGTGGGTGTCATTTGCAGTGAGATGGATTTCCTGAAGGCAGCAGAAGGATCCAATGACTTTTGAGTGGCATGTCAGCCCATTCACATTTAAGTTGATTATTATTGTTGTTAGGAGGCTGCTTTGTGCTCTAGGTTTTATGGTTGATTTGCATAGTTTGTAAACTCTGTGCTTACCTATGCTTTTTTGATGAATGGAACTGTTCTTTCCTTTCTATCCTTTGAACTTTCTGAAGCATCTCCTAAAGGACTGGTCTGGAAATGACATATTCCATTAGGGATTAGAGATCTGGGAAGGATTTTAACTCTCCTAGAGGTCTACCGCAAATCTGAAAGTCTTACTTTGTAGGCAGTCTATCTCTTCTCTCTAGCTGCCATTAGCATTTTTTTTTCTTTCAAGTTCACCTTGGTGAGTCAGATTATTATGTGCCTTGAGAATGGTCTTCTCATGTAATATTTCACTGAATTTCTAAATCTCTTGCGTCTACATGGCCACCTTTTTAGAGAGATAGAAGTTTTCGTGGATGACATCTTGGAAGGCTTGTTCCAGGGCATTCTGAGTTTCCCCTTTTCTCTCAATGCCAATCAACCCTAGATTTGGTTTCTTTGCATAATCCCAGACTTCTCATAGGCTTCCTTCAGTTTTTCCTTAGTCTTTTCTCCTGTTTTTGTCAGACTGTGTTAGTTCAATAATTTGATCCTCAAGCTCTGAAATTCCTTCTTCTGCCTAATTGATTCTGCTGTTAAGGATTTGCTATTGTATTTTGATATTCCAGGAGAGAGTTCTTCATTTCCAGAAGTTCAATTTGGTTCCCTTTTAGAATGCCTAGGTCAGTCTTCACTCCCTGCACTATTTTCAAGGCCTGGTTGATTTTTGCATCTACTTTCTCATGGATCTTGTTTAAGTGTCTTTTTCATGCATCGTCTAAATTATATGTCTGTCATCAAAGACTGGTCATTCTAGATGGGTTCCATTGCTTGGGAACTGGGAAACCCCTTTGTGGGTGATTCATTAAGGTTTTGGGGATTACTTGTGCTATTTTTCTGGCTCTTTGCATCTGTGATGGCAGACTTTTATTTATTTATTTATTTATTTTTATTAGATAAATTTTCTACTATTGGAATGGCTCTGTGTGTGTGTGTGTGTGTGTGTGTGTGTGTGTTTTAAACTTGACCTCCCTTGACCTGTCTGTGGAAGGGGCAGAAATGGCAGGAAGGATGGTGACTGGGGAGAAGTCCATTTGTGACTATTTCACCAGTACAGTATGATGGGGGCAGGACAAGTCTTTTCCTTCCGTCTACAGGCTTTCTCCTCCCTCTGGCACAATCACCAGGGTCCCTGGTTGTCTGGCAGCTTCAGTGAACCCCTCCCCAGCTCACTCATGTAGTTGACAGGATTGACACCTAACCAAAAGATGCCCCATAGCTCTACCCTGGCACAGGCGCCGTTAGGGGTGTGAAGTGTGTGAAGGGTGTGAAGACCTCTTCCCATCTGGGCACTACTACCCCTTTTACACAGGGGTAGAAAGGGAACACCTGTTTTGTTGATGGAGAACCATATTTCTCTCTCTGTGCCTAAAGGTGAGTAAGACCACTTGTGCCGCACTATGTGGAGGTGTACCACCCCCTAGCTCCCACCCTGCTCAATGGGAGAGTCCCTGAGGGCAAGCCATCTCTGCAGCAGTCTTGATCTGTGGCTACAACCGATGTCAACACTGCTGGAAAAATGTCCCCAGAATGGGCATATCACCCCTGCTGGGTGCTGGAGAGGAAGGGAGGGAGTAACACTCATGTTGTACAAATCATCCTTGCAGGGTGTTTCCTGCAGATACTCTCCATGGGGGTGTTGGCAGCCATCAGAATTGGGGCTCACCAAAAACTAGGGTTCCTCTGACTCCACATGAATCCTGCTGTTGTCTCTGTCCTAATTCCAGGTAGTTCTTAGCACCTGACCAGTGAGGGAGATGGATGTAAACCAGAAAAGAAAAAATATACAAGTTGACTTCATCAAAAATATAATATGTCTAGAATCAGTACCTTGAAAACTACAAAACACTGAAGAAACAATCAAAGATTTAAATAGTTTAGAGATAAATCATGTTGTTCATGAACTGGACAACTCAGTATCATTAGGATTTCAAATTGCCTTAGATTAATCAATAAGTTCATCACACACTCAGTCAAATTCTCCAGCAAGATTATTTTGCAGATATTGATATGCTGATTATAGAATTTCTCTGGAAAGGCAAAGATACCAGAAGAGCCAATTTTTTTAAAAAAAGAATAACACAAAGGTTGTGTATGATTTGATTTCAAGATTTACTATAACAACCACAGTAATAAAAACAGTGTGGTATTGGTGAGAGTATAGACACAGAGGTTAGACACAGAGGAATGGAATAAGGTATTCAGAAGTAGACCCAGAGTAATATGGACAATTGATTTTGACAAAAGTGCAAAGTTAAATGGATGGAGAAATGATAGTTTATCAAATTATACAAATAGTGATGAAACAATTACATATACATATGTCCAAAAAATGAACCCCAATTCATGTCTCACACCTTACTCAAAATTTACATATTTACAAAATAGTGCAAAAACCTAAACA
The DNA here is from genome assembly GCF_000164805.1 of Carlito syrichta. NCBI lineage: Eukaryota > Metazoa > Chordata > Mammalia > Primates > Tarsiidae > Carlito > Carlito syrichta. The sequence continues at coordinate 14,760 of NW_007030346.1, read as the reverse complement.
CTTTATAACATGGTTATACAAAGAGATTTTAAATACATCAAGAATGCAAACCATAAAAGAAAAAATATATAAGATGATTTCAACAAAAATATAAACTTTGCTCTGTTAAGAAAATGAAAAAGCAAGCCACATACTGGGAGAAAATATTTCACATATTTCACAACAAAGTTGATATAGATTACATACCGAATTACAAAACTTTATAATAAGAAAACAAGCAGCAACATTTTAAAAATAGGAAGGAGATCTAAACAAAAATTATGCCAAAGAAGAGATATATCCGAATAACCATGTGGAAAAAATGTTCAAAATCATTAGTCATCAAGGAAATACATATTAAAATCACAATGAGATACCACTATACAACGATTAAAATGGTTTAAAAATACGGACAATATCAAGTGCTGATGAGAATGCAGATCAGCCGGAATTCTAATGCTTGCTTATGAGAATGTAAACTGGTACAGCCACTCTGAAAAACAGCTTGCCAGTTTGTTTTAATTTTAAATGTAGAGTTCCATTTATGACCAGTAATCTCTCTCTTAGATATTTACCTGAGAGAAATCAAACCTTATGTTCACACAAAAACCTGTGTGAATGCTTTAACAGCTTCATTCAGAATTCCCAAAAACTGGAAGCAACTCAAATATCCTTCAGTTGTCAAATGGATGAACAAACTCTGGTACCATTCATACAGTAAAATGCTAATCAGAAATAAAAAGGAAACTGGCAATAAAAGGCAACAACATGAGTGAATTGCAAATCATTTTACTATATGATATTGTGAAAAAGGACAAAATGTAGTGATGATTACAGGTTAGTGATAGATTAGTGGTTGCCATTTTTCGGGGCTGGTGGAGGGACTCACAACAAAGTCAAAATAGAAGAGGAATTGAGAGTGGTAAGAAAATTGCTCTGATTTGATTACAGTGGTAGTGATGCAGCTCTGTATTTGTAAAAGCTTACAGACCCTATACCAAAACGACTGATTTTGACTGTATGTCATTTTTATTTTAAAAAGTTAAAATATCACATTTAGGAGGATGCTTAATTACATGGAAATTTTTATTTAAAAAATCAAGACTCAAAATTATTTACCAATTTTGTGAAGAATAAGAAGTCAGTAGGAAAAAAAAAGCAGAACAAGAAAACACTTGGAAATATCTGTAATCCCAGCACTTTGAGAGGCTGAGGCCAGAGGATTGCTTTAGGCTAGGAGTTTGAGACCAGCCTGGGCAACATAGTGAGACCTCATCTCTACACAAAAACAAAAACAAAGCACACACGTGTACACACACATGTGTGTACACACACACACACACACACACACACACACACACACACACATACACACACACACGCCTCAGAAGTTATCTTGTCAGGATACAGAATTTTAGGTGAGTTTTATTTCTCCTTTCTACTTTCCCCCAAAACTATCTACAAAGAGCATATATTGCTTTTAAAAGCAGAGAAAATAAATGTTATTTAAAATAAATGATCATGACTAATCGCTGCCCATTGGATTTCTCTATATAAGTAACTCACAGATTTTTAAGATGTATGTGTATATACATATAAAATTAAGTCCTTTTCCCTTCTAAACCTTCTTTTCTCTTTATCTTTGCTATGCCAGTGAAAAGCTAATCATCTCCCCAGTCTCCCATTTCTCAAACCAAAACTGATCTTTGGTCCTCCCTAGTTCACATCTATTCTCCTGATTCTGAGCATTCTTCCAAGTTCCCTGTTGCTGTAAGCTCCTAAGTATTTTTTTTTACTATCAAATTTCATTTTATTATAAAGATGTAGGGTACAAGTAAGGATTAACTACACAAGTAGGCTACATGCAGGTGAAATTTGGGTCTCCAACTGGTCCTTACTTCCTCTGACACAGGACCAGTTACTCTTTGTTTTGTTACATTACCTTCTCCCTCCCTTTCCCCATCAGCAGTGCCCAGCAACTGCTGATCGTTCCCTTGTGCTAATGTGACTAATGCAGGCCCCACTTATGACTGAGAACATGCCGTATTCGGTTCTTTTTTTCTGTGATAAATCACTAAGTATGATGGTCTCCAACTCCATCCAATTTGCTGCAAAATCCATGATTTTGCTCTTCTTTATGACTGCATAATAATCTATCATGTACATGTACCACCTTTTCTTTATTCAGTGTGCTTTCAGTGGACAGTAAGGTTGGTTCCATGTTTTTGCTATCATGAATAGTACGATTGTAAACATGCGTGTCGATGTGTCTTTTTAGTAGAAAAATTTATGTTCCTCAGGGTATATTCCCAGGAGAAGGATTACTGAATCATATTGAAGGTAAATTTTTAGTTCTTTTAGGAATCACCACACTGCTTTCCATAGAGGTTGAACTAGCTTGCACTCCCACCAACAGTATAGAAGCATTCCCTTTTGACTGCATTTTTGCAAGTATCTGTTGTTTTTTGATTTATTAAAGATGTCCATCCTGACTGGAGTTAAGTGGTATCTCATTGTAGTTTTGATTTGCATTTCTCTGATGATTACTGAGGCTAAGCATTTTTTAATGTATCTGTTGGCTACTCGTATGTCTTTTTGAAAAGTGTGTACCATAAAGAAAGACAAACATATGGACTTTGCAGCAACGTGGCTGGATTTAGAGTCGATCATACTCAGTGATCTATCACAGAAACAAAGAACAGAGTACCATATGTTGTCACTCATAAATGGACCTTGAACAATTACTATAATACTATAAGAAAGGGATTGGCAGTAATGGGAAGCTGTCAGGGGAGGAGAGGTGGAATTGGCAGTTGAGGGAAACTGCTAGGGGAGGGAGGAGCATACCTCATCAACAAGGGTACCTGCATAATCAACGTTTGTATACCTAATCCTGAATTGTACTCCACATCTTTATAATTTAAAAGTATTCATGTCCTTTGCTCACTTTTTACTAGGACTGTTTCTTTTTTTCCTTTCAGCTCATTTGAGTTCCTTGTAGATACCGGATGTTAGGCCTTTGTCAATTATGTAATTTGCAATTTTTTTCCCCATTCTATGGGTTACCTCCCCATCCTCTTGATGGTTTCTTTTGCTATGCAAAATGTTTTCAGTTTGATGAGGTCCCACTTGTCTATTTTAGTTTTGATGGCATTCTCTTTTGGGGATTCGGTTGAGAATTTGTTGCCTATTCTGATGTACATAAGAATGTTTCCTACATTGTCTTCTAGTGCTTCTTGAATTCATTTTTGTCCTATCTCCATTGGTACTTCCTAGTTATAAGAGCTAATTATTTTCCACTAGAACTTTGGAACATTGTACGATGTTTCTCTTTGTTTGGAATAACCTTCCTTCAATCAAACATTCACACTGCTATCACAGTAATCTTTTTGGAAAACAAATTTTACTATATGGGTCTCCTGCTTTAAACATATTTAGTTACCTCTTACTTGTAGAATAAAGTTCAAGCTTTCTAATGTTATATATAAAGTCCTTAAATACACTAGATATTTCATAAAATTTGTATAATTAATAAATATATTAGTAAAAGAACATACTATACTTAGAAAGTGTATTTGCAGAAAATGCAACATAAAAAGATAATTTATTCAGAACTTGTCATTCATTTTACCCTCCCTTCTCAACTTACAAGCTTCTTTTATCTTTCTAGAGGAAGGAGATGAAACCACAATAAGAAATTTTTGCTAGGAGAGAGTCTTTACTCAGATTAAGTCAGCTCTGTACTTATTCTAGTGTTTTCCTAGAACACATTAGCACTCTTTACTTTTTTAAACTTTCTGACCTCAGAAAGTGACTGAGGAAGGAAGTCCAAAAACAGACCTACACAAATACTGTTCTCCGTCAACATTCATACCATCTAAGCACTCATAAATGAGAGCTAAACTAAAGGTCAAAAAGGCATTTTGAATTTCTGGGCAAAGGGAAAAATTCAGACCATTGTGTGATATATAAATCTACTTATTTTATGGTGTGAAATTGATACCTTAATTTCTTAAAGTAGTATTGTGTCACATGCCTGTTTCCATTTGCAGTCACATGATTTGAAAAGATTATCATACAAAATAGGTTACAGCAAATAAAATACCATCTCTTTACATTATGGGTTTATACATCATTGTAAACGTGGAGATGAAACAGAAGCCTTGGTCAAAATTAGATGTGGTATCAAGACAGGAAATGTGCTCAAGATAATATTCATTCTATTAGAGTGGGGTTTATATTCTAGAGTCTCCATCATGGTTCTTCCTTTACCTAGTGGATGCTGAAATGGAGCAGACCCTTGTTTGTTGCACACTTCTTGGAAGGCTTTGTGCTGGCCACTCAAAACATGTGCTTTCCCAGAAATAGTGGCTTAGGAATGGTTAATGAATATTTTGTATGTAATTCAGTGGATTTTATTTAACTCAAACTTAGTGTTAATGTATTTTATCAACAAATAATATTTTGCAATTCAGTTAAATTACACATGTGATCTTTCACATTAGTTTTCTTTTGAGTATTTAGTAAAAAGAAAGGCAATAAGTAAAATATCAATAATAAGAATATAGTGAAGATTTATTCCAGTAAATTTATTCATAAATGGCATAGCATTTAACATTTAAAGTAAAATTATAATTATGCCTTTGTTATACTATGATTGCCAAAATGTAAGGTTTGGATAATTGTTTTAATGAGTATTTTTTCATAATGACAGTTATTAGTTTTTAAGTTGGAAAAGTAAAAGAAAATAAAATAGCCCATAAGTCCAGCTGACAGCTATCATTTTTTAAATTAATTAATAAATAAATGTGAAACAAATACTTTAATGTTGGAGGAATATTTAAAAAGCACAGAATAGTATATAATAAGATGTAAAATTACTTCTCTCTCTCCATGGAGTATATTGCCCTAAATATAGTAACAGTTAATATTTTTGAAACTTGAAAACAATATTTCTCCAAAAGAAATGTACACTCTGTTTTACTCTAATTTTTTGTCTTTGCTATTACCTTATTAGTATATTTCTTTGTCATATATCTTTAATGGTTGCTTTATGATTTACTAAACAGCTTTTATGTATCCTAGTCTACATCAAATAACATTAGACCACGTTATGCATATTTCTTTTACTATGTCCTTTTTTTGTTCTTGTCATATGTTATATTACTTCAAATTTTATATGGTTTTATTATTTTTGTTTAAAGTAACCAATTATCTATTAAAGAAATTAAAAATGAGAAAAATATATTTTATATGTACCCACCTATTTAAAATTTTTAGTGTTCTTCGTTTCTTTGTATCAGTCCAAATTTCCATCTGGTATCATTTATTTTTACCCTGCAGTTAATAATAGTGCAAGTCTGGTGGTGATTAATTCTCTCAACATTTGTCTAAACAAAGTCTTTATTTCCCCTCATTTTTGAAAGATACTTTTGTTGGATACAGAATTCTATGTTGACAGATTTTTTTCTTTGAGGATTTTAAAGATGTCATTACCTTGTCTTCTGATTTGTAAAATTTATGACCAAAAGTCATTTGCAGTTTCTTTGTCTGTATGTAATGAATCTTCTCTGATTGCTTTCAATAATTTTTCTTTGTCACTTATTTTCAGCAATTTGATTATAATGCTTGATGTGGTTTTCTTCTGCTCAGGTTATTGAGCTTTTTAAATTACAGGATTTACAGTTTTCACCAGATTTTGAAAACATAATGATTTTATTTCACTTCTCACTTAATACTGTGTTCATTTTTTCTATGTGTTATTTTGAATAGTTTATTGCCAAGTCTTCAAATTCATTGATCTTTTCTTCTGTAGTGTTTACTCTTGTTAATTCCATCTGTTATGGGCTGAGTTACGTCATCCTCAAAATTCATATGTTGACATCCAAACCTCCAGTACCTCAGAATTTGACTGTATTTGGAGATAGCACCTTTAAAGAGGTAATGAAGCTTGAATGAGGTCATTGACCCTAATCCAATATGACTGGTATTTTCATAAAAAGAGAAGATAGGGACACAGAGAGAAAAGCATGTGATGATACCAGAAGAGACAGTCACGTACAAACCAAGAAAAGAGAGGTATCAGAATGAAATCAATCCTGTTGACACCTTTATCTTAAACTTTTAGCTGTAAGAATCATGAGAAAATAAATTTCTGTTTAAGCCATCCAGCCTGTGGTACATTTTTATGGCAATCCTAGCAAACTAATATACCATTTAATCTATTGTTTTTTACTTCAAATGTTGACTTTTTTAATCTCTAAAAGTTTCACTGGGGCCTTTTTTTTTTTTCCACTTCTCTCCTCACCATATACCACCTTCTCCAAGTTCCTGAACATGCAAAGCAGGTTTATAATATCTGCTTTCATACTTTTGTCTGCTAATCCCATCATCAGTGTTATTTCTGGGACTGTGTCAGTTGATTGATGTTTTTCATTTTAAGTCATATTTCCCTGCTTCTTTGCATGCCTGGCAATTTTTTTATTGGATAACGTATTTTTTGAATGCTACATTTTGTGTCCCAGATTTTAATAATTTTCTGTTATAATGTTTGACTTTATCATTGCATGCTAGTAAGTTTTTTAGAGTCAGTTGGATCCATTTTAGTCTTGCTTAAAAAGTCTGTTAGATCAGGCCCAGTGTAACTTTTATAGGACACTTTAGCACAAGTAATAAGGCAATGCCTATTAAGGATCTACCTCATGTTCTGCATATTAAAACATCTTTCTAATTTACTGCTATAATCATAAATTCTACTCAATCCTATGTGGGCTCCAAGACTTGTTAAGCCTACTGCTTTCTGGGTGTTCTCTCACCAGCCTTGGGTAGTTCTTCTCAAACATGTACAAATTAGTATTCAGCCAAACCACTTAAAAGAACCCCACTACAGATACCTGAAGCTCTGTCTTTGTGTAGATCCTTTCTCTCTAGTATCGACAGTAAATCCTAATCACCATGACCTCCTCTAACTATAATCCCTGTCTCTACTGATTATTCTAAATAACAGATCCATTCCTTTGGGAGTGTGTCTAGGGAAAACCATCTTTGGATTAGAGGAAGAAGAAAAGTATAAAACCTCCCACTCATCCATATTTTTATGTAGGATAAATTTGGAAAAAATAAAAAACACTAAACAGCAAAATCTGCCTTGATAAATAAAGCTGGAGCGTAGAATGAACATGAGTTTTCTAAAAGGGCTCGGTGACTCAGCCTGTAATCCCAGCATTTTGGGAGACCAAGGTGAGTGGATTACCTGAGCCCGCTGGTTCGAGACCAGCGAGGGCAACTTGGCGAGCTCTCATCTCTACAATAAATAAAAAATTAACCAGGCATGGCAGCCCTTGCCTGTAGTTCCAACTACTTGGAAGGCTGAGGTGAAAGGATTGACGGAGCCCAGCAGGTTGACGCTGGAGTGGCCGTGAGTGTGCCACTACCCTCCAGTCCGGGTGACAGAGTGAGACTCTAACTCAAAAAAAAAAGTGGTAATTATAATCTCCTTAGAAAAAGATCATATCTCATTGGATCATCATTATATATCTAGATCTTAGCAGACAGAAGATGCTAAAAAATATTGAATATTGAATGACCAAAAAATAAGGAGAAAAAAATGGGATAAACAGCAGACTGAAAGGATTGAAAATGAAAGATCACTATACATTATACATATCAAAGCATCACGTACCCCATGGATATGTACAACTACTATTTGTCAATTAAAAATAATTTTTTAAAAAATCAAAAAAGATAGTTAACAATAATAATTATCATTATCATCATCATCATCATTTAATTGCTAAATGAAATATGGTATCCTGGATTGGATCCAAGAAAAGAAAAAGGTCATTAGTGAAAACACTGATAAGCTCAAATAAAACTTGTAGTTTGATTACAAAATAATAATTGATGCATTCCAGAGTTGGATCCTAGTCCTTAGAAACACTGATAAAGAAAGGATAGAAGTGAGACCTCAAAGCTTCCAACATAGGAGTTTAGGTTTCAATCAAACAAAAATTGAAACCCAAACCTGTGATGGAGCCTTGAACTAGACCCCTGTGGATTCTGGGTAGTGACACTTGAGAGGCCCAGGGACCTCTGAACCTTTCTTGGGCCTCAGAAATGAGGATGTATTTGTGAAGGGTTTATAATACTGGGCTTGTGAGAACAGTTCTGGATTCTAGTAGATGTGAGTATAAACATGCTGTGAGTGCAAGTGTTGGGAGACTTCAGGGTTTGTAGGTGAGGGAAATAAAAATGACCCCTCTAGGCTTGTGGGTGATGGGGCATTGATATTACTCCCTGGAGGGAGTATGGAGATCATACTTACTTTGTATAAGAACCACATGAGGAGCTTTCCAAAACATGTAAAGCCCTGAGATTCTAACTGAATTAGAGAAGGACTTAGGGCATCTATGTTTTTTTGAAACTTTCCACATGATTCTAATATCCTGTCAAGGATTAAGTCTAGTTTAAACTAAAGACCATGCAATCTAGGTTAGGTTCACTAGTGAATCCTTAGAAATAGTGTGTTGAGGTCCGTAGCTGGAACTGACTGCACTGGAGGAAGAATCTAGGGTTAGGGGGTGAGATTTTAAAAATAGAGGATGAATATAGGAGAAGATAAGTAATTTTGTATATTTGTATAAATTGTATTTAAGTATTGGTATTTACTCCATCCCTTACAGGCTGGTAGATTTTGTGGAAAGAGTAGAGAATCTTCAGTTAGATACCATGCGCTTAAGTGCAGTCCTATCCCTTTCCAAGCTACTTGACTTTTAATAAAATTACTCAACCTTTCTTAACCTTATTATCTGTAAAGTGGGAATAATAATTTTTAAAACTGAGGAGTTGCAGGGAATTATTGTAATGTCCAGTCAATGCCAGTTATTATTAAATTCTGAAAGGTCTCTCCAGCTGAAGTCATTTTCAATTGAGAACTGTATCCACAAATCTAGTTCCAAAATAAGAGTAGCAATGGGGAAGAAGCACAGTGATAACAGAGGGCAAAAACAAAGGAGTAAGGAGGTAGGTATCAGAAGCAAGGTCTCCATGACTCGGCATTGAGGAGCTAGACAGAAAAGTGGAATTGAGATCCAAAGAGGGTTTGAGACTAAAAATGATAACACAACTTTTGCTGAGGCAGTTCAAAGGGTAGGTCATTGAAAGCTGCACTACAGAGACTCCAATATCTGAGTCATTGGAAAGCTGGTCTTTTTCTATCCATGGAGTACACTGTAGGACCACCCTCCCCAAGGACCACCCTCTTAAAAACACATAGCTCCATACTCACCAATGAAGGCCCTACATTAGTTGTTATAAAAAGACAAAGAAACTGTTCTTTCTCTTATAGTTTCAAATTAGGAGAAAAAATATTTTCCAAATACGATGACCAAAAGTTTAAACTGAAACAAGAGACACCAAAAAATAGAAAAGTAACCTTACCTTAGCGCCCATGGAGCAGAGGACTAAAGCAGTTCACCTTTCCCCAGAGCTCACATTGTCAGCTTGGCTACGGTAAAAACAGGACACTCTTGTCTATAAAATTGAAAGTAAAAACAAGCATCCTGTAAAAACATATTATGGTCAATTCATTTTCCAACATTTCCTTTGCACCGAAGCAAATTGAAATTAATTTGACCTTCCATCTGTGAAATTATTGTTTTCCATGGGCTTGGTCACATGATTATTAAGTGGTGGTTTTAGTTTCATCATATTCTTTATTACAGTTTAATATCAATGTTTTATTATCTATGTGTAAAGTTGGAATGAGGACTATAACCACATTCATCATATTTCTACCATGAGAAAGCATTTAATGCACTTCACATAAAATGCTACCTCGAGGAGATGTCACAATTAAAATTGTACAGCTGCTTTGAATACATAACATCTCTCACCAAAAACAACACAACAAGGTATACTTTGAGTGCTGTCTCTGAGGCTGGCCTCAGACGGTTGTTTGGTTGCCCTGCCTCCTCTACCTCTTCATGTTCACTCATTACTCACAGCGAGCCCTAGGTGGTCAGACAACTCAAGAGATGTATTCAGTATGTGGAAAAGCAGGCATAAAAATGAAAACTCATCCTGTGACCACATTCGCACCTTTAAAGGCCCGCTTATTTTTTTTTTTTAATCTGCCTTCTACTTTTTCACGCTTCAACCTCTTGAACTTAAAAATATCAAATGAAGCCGGGCTCGGTGGCTCAGCCTGTAATCCCGCATCTTTGGGAGGCTGAGGTGAGTGGATTGCCTGAGCCCGCGGGTTCGAGACCTGCCCGGGCAATTTGGCTAGACTTCATCTCTACAATAAATCAAAAACTAGCCGGGCGTGGTAGCACGCGCCTGTAGTTCCAGCTGCTTGGAAGGCTGAGGCGGAAGGATCGCAGGAGTCCAGCAGGTCGAGGCTGCGGTGGCCAGGAGCAGCCACAGCACTCCAGTCTGAGCGACAGAGTGAGACTTCAACTCAAAAAAAAAAAAAAAAAAAAATCAAATGAAGATGATTTTATATACTGTACCTTTAAGATCTTTTGTGAGAGATGAGAAATTTCAAGGACATTTCATGATATACATTGTCTTTCCTTTCACTTGACTACAGAAAGACAAAAGACATAAAACAAATTCAAATGAAAAAGCAACACGAAAAATGTTGCCATTTAAGCGGTTGTCAGGTGGAATATGAGCTTAGTCTCCTGAAACAGACACCATTGCAGTCACTCCACGTGTGAGGTCAACACAGAGCCGGGAGCTAGCTGGGAGGCTGGTGCTCTGGCGCAGCTTTCTCAGACTCTGGTGCAAACCTGCAAAATAGGTCAGACTTGGAGATACCAGTAACATGCATATGATTACTATGGGAAATTTATGAGTTATTTACTCACCAAGCTTGGAAATATCAAAGGATGAATTTGGCTCTTATTAGCATGAAGCCTTTTAAGATGACTCTCAGGAAATTCTTTTCTGCTCTTTATTTGCAATTCATCTCCTGAGTACCTCTGTGCCACATCTTGAAATTACAGAACCACCCACAAATTTCATCCTCTTCTTTTAAACAAATATTGATTTTTACCTGTCCTTCTAAGTTCAAATGTTTTGGATGGGATGGAAATGAATGTCGCATTTCTTTAAGGCTGTAAGTACTTAATAATGAGATGCCCTCCGGTGATATGGCACTAGCCGTGGAGTCAGTCATGAATTTTGGAAGGCGAGGTCCAGGTGTCAGGAACAGCTTCTTTGTTTTTTTGTTTTGTTTTGTTGGTTTTTAAGCTATTGCTTGAAAACTAAGGCTAAGAAATGGTGATCTAACATTAGGACTGGGAGTGTTGTCATGTGCTAGAGAGCAAGCCCATCCCATGTGATCTAACCTCAAGGTGTCTTCTTGAGCTGAACCAAAGGGGCTCAGGTTCCACTACAAAGGTTCTGTGTATCATTTCTGTTGGGCACTGTTCCTGGGCAAGAGAGCTGGTTAGCTGAGAGTTGGAGCAATCTTTCCTGGAGTCTCCCAGCAGCAGAGCAAGTTCTTCCGGGACAGCTACAATCCCTCCCCTCTCAGCTCTGTGCAGTCCATGGGCGCTATGAGAAAGGAAGATAAACATTTCTTAGGAATTATCTTGGAGTAGTCAAAAATAACCTCTTCTGTCGGGAGCTGGAGCATAACAAAAATACTAGAGTAGAAATGAGTACAGAGAAGAGGAAAAAATGAAACCGAGCAAAATAAAAAGATTCCAGTGCCAAGTAGAAGAAAAAAACTCAAACCTTGCCTGGCACAGCAATCACTGGAAGGACATGAGATACTGTGGATCAACAGAGTAAGGGGGGATGTCTGGAGTTCTCATGTGACTTTAAGACCAATTTGGTCTCGGAGAAATCAGTTATCTTTTCTGGGTTTTGTAATGTGTTCCTTAATAGTAATATTTATGAAGCATTTTAGAGCTAACAGAGAATGTTTTCTATACATTTTGTCTTATAGTCATCTCTACAATGCCATGGAATGAGAATGATGAAAAGGAGGAGGAGAAGAAACATCATTCAGCTGATACTCTATGTTAAGCTCTGTTTTAAGAGCTATAAATATGTTCACTTAATTTTTCAACAACCCTATGAGGTAGCTTCTAGTATTAAACCCATTTTATAGAAGAGAAATTGAGGTTAAAGAGATTACCTAATATGTCTGATGATGTCTTCAGTACACTTGGAAGACAGAATTCAAGCCGGGTCACCCTAGTTTCAGATTCCAAAACCAAATCCATAATTATTGCTTTTTGCACAGCACAATAATTTTAAAAATGATAAACAGCAAGCACTACAATAAATAATTCTGCAGGGATTTAAATCACATTTTCTCAGATACCAAACTGCTCTCCTCCTGTATGTGAGGCACTGTTGAGAACTGGGTGAACTCACGTCAGTGAATGTATATAGAGAGTGGCATCACAGAACCTTTCACCTTCCAGAATACTCCACACCACTCACAACACAGAGGGAAACACAGAGGGAAATCACTTACAACATAAGAAGAAAGGGGGCAGTATTGTTATTATTCAGTTATTATTGCTCAGTTGAGTAAACCAAGGCTTCCTAAGTCTTATTCACACACGTATAATAAAAGGAATATATAAGTGTAACATAGTTCAACCTCACTGATAGTAAAATACAGTGCATTGTACCATGAACATCATTTTCAACAACTTCAATCCAGAATTTCCCTCCCAATTCAGTAGCTGGACGATTCCACTTATGGGAGTCATTAGGACTCTTCCATAATACTCTAGTTTTCTCTTTCTTCTCACATGGTAGGATTATCTTCCCTAAGGAATGGCAGTGTGACTTATTTTAGCCACTGAAATATGAGCATAAGTGACACGTGTCATTTCCACATAAAAGTTTAAAGAGTCAGCGTGATTCTCCATTCTGTCTCTTTTCTCTATGTTGTGGAGACCAGTAATACTTCATAGGAGGGTGCTACATCAACCCAGGACCCCAAGTAAGGAAATGGAACAATATCCCCTGCTAACTTGCTTCTGATGTCTAGTGTGTATGAAAAATCATCTTTTGCTGTAAGTCACTGAAATTTGGAGACTGTTATTGCAGTATAACTTAGTACTTCCTGACTGATATACAGCCTTATAGCTGCATTAGTCAGAGGTCGGTGCAAGAACCAGAAACCACTCTACATATTATTTTAGCAGAAACATTATTAACAAAGTAAATTCAGTGCTACAAAATCATTGGAAAGCTTGGAGGAGAAAGGTTTAGGTCAGAGTGTGGCAAATGGTAGCCTGCTGATCAAACCCATACCTGCCACCTGTTTTGTAAATAAGTATTATCAGGGCACAGCTATGTTTATTTGCTTATGTATTTCCAGTGCCTATTTTCAAGCTATCACAGAGTAGAATAATTGCAACAGAGACAATATACCCCATAAAACCGAAAATATTTACTATCTTCTCTTTATAGAAAAGGCTTTTTTTCTTTTTTTTAATTGCAGATTTGGGCTAAGCTTCCTGGAGTGTCTTCCAACAAGAAGCCACCAATTTAGGAAACTACTACCTCTGAGGCTACAACTGGAGCTTTGCTGGCAGAAAGAAGACAATTCTGTCCCCGGTATCTCTACCCCTCAACAGAGAGAAAGATGGAGAACACTCACCAGAGAAGTACTGCACAAAAACTGCAGATTATTGTTTCACCGAGCTGTAGGAAGGCAGTCTCCACCTCACTTCTGCCTCCCAAATTTGGTACAGGAGGTAGAATCTAGCTCTTTTCCAGAATTTTAGCATTTTGACTGCATAAAAGCATAGAGTGAAGTTTTTAGTTTTCTAATTTTTCATCTGAAAGTACAATGAAAGGAAGACTAAATGAACCAACTTGAAGTATTTAACTTACAGTGACTGTTTCACTGTTCTCAGATTTCTGGGAGAGTTTTTCTCCTTCATGATTGCACATGTTTCCCTGAAATACACACTTTCTTAGTTAGGCTAATTTGAGTATGCTATTTGCAATCATTAGGGAATAATTTGAAATCAAGCTACCAAAATTATGAATACTATCTCAATTTTATAAAAAGATACCTGAATGCATACTTTACATATTCATTTATGTAACAGTCACAACAGAGTAATCAGCTGGACAATAAATGGTTAAAAATGTATATTATTAAACTGTTAAAAAACCTTCTCAGTTTATCCATTTTCCTCTAATCAAATGAAGTTTTCTTCATTTGTGTTTCAAGAACAGTCATAACCTGTCCCTATTCTATCTAACCATGTGTCCATCTACTCTTAAATCAGTTTCCCTGACTCTGTTCAAGATGCCGTATCTGCATACTATTCCATATGTTCACCATGTTAATGCCTATCTCTGTGGTTTCCCAATGTTATCCTCCCTTTCCTCCTTCCCTCAGCCTATCCAAATTCTTCAGAGCCAACTTCTTGAAGCAGTTGTCTATATTTGTCATCTCAATTGAACCTTGACATTCATCTCCATCAGTCCAAGGAACACTAAGGTGGCCGTTTGGTCCTTAGATTACTTGACCTCTCACCCACATCTGAAGCAGCTGACTGATTGCTCCTCCTTTGTTAAAATATTCTTGGTCCCAGACAAGCGGAGAAAAACAGATCTGCTTAAACTGCCTTGCCATTCTCCAGGCAGAGACTTCCATTGCCCCGCCCACCTAGCAACAAACTTTACCTCAGCTCCTAAGGCAACAGTGTGAAACAGGAGACAAAGCCCCACCCCTATGGTGCAACAAAAAACAAAAGGGAGAGGCTGGAATCGGAGATCACAAAAGTGACC
>NW_007030345.1:0-15084 GCF_000164805.1 Carlito syrichta | reverse complement strand
GGCAGCGGCAGCGGGGAGAGGGGCTGCGGTGGCGGTGGCACCGTTTGCGCGGCAGTGACTGTCTAGTCCGTTGCGATGTCCCAGCGGTGGCAATGGCCGAGCTCCATATGAAGAGCAGGCTGCGATGTTGGGGTCCACAGCCCCCCGGGGCGAGAGTCAGAGACCCACTGCAGATTTCCTTTGCAGAGGGCTTCAGAGACCGGGTTGCCCCGTCCCCATCTTGCTGCTTCTCCTGTTTAGTTTTTTTATGTATTATTTATGTGAAAAGTATTATAAACCTAATGCAGTGCAGTACTATATAGCCAATTGTGTCAGTTGGGTACCTAGGCTAACTTTGCTGGACTTATGAACAAATTGGACTTACTAACATTCTCTCAAAATGGAACTCATTTGTATGCAGGGGACCTACTGTACTTTAATGAATGCAAAAGTCCATTGAAAGCAGAAGAAAATCTAGCAAGGACTTAAAACATCCCAAAAGAGCTTGATTTCATAATCATATGCATATATACTGAATATGAATGAACATAAGTATGAGTCATCTTATTAAAACTGAATTTGAATAGTTTTGGTAATTAATAATATAAACATAACATTAGAAGTATAATGCTGGGAAATTGGGACCGTAGAGGCCGAAGATCGGGCTTAATCAAGCACTGACTGCACGCTTGCAAGAAGGATGTATATTTGGCTCTGCAACATCAGAGAGTGTGGGAAAGTTAGAGGTAGCAGAGAAGAAAGACAAAATATTTTTAACGAGTGGAAAATAACATCTAGGAGGCAGTACATCTAGAAAAAATAAAGGCTGCAGGATGCTTGAATGGCATCTACGTTGAAATCCGTGAAAAGTCTAGCACCACTGTGCTGGGCAAATCAGCAGCCATTATTAGGAGGAAGAGCATCTTAATTCTTCCCCTCTTAGGGCATGTGGGGGAAGAGATGAATGGAAAGCAGAGAAAGGCAAGGAGAGTCATTAGAATAGAGGCTCTCACACTTAGGGGAGAATCCCTGGCAGAGCTTGTTAAAGCACAGATTGCTGGGTCTCATCTCCAGAGCTTCTAACTCGAGGTCTGGGGTGGGCCAGAGAATCCGCATTTCTCAGGTGAGTGCCCAAGGGATGCCCTTGCCACACTAGGTCTGGGCCCACACTTTGAGGATCACTGGATCAGAAACCCCGTCCTGGATTTGGACTGTCTGAGTTGGAATTCAGCCTTGATCTCTCTCATGCTGCTTGTCTCTTTTCTTCCTGTGGAAGATGAGAGGGATGACCATTCCCGCAGGATTGTTCTGTGTAACAGCACAACATAAAACTCTCAACTCAGTGATCAGGGCACAGCAAGTACTCCTTATGTGCTAGCTCTCATTACTCCTAAAAGACTGACAACAACCAAATAATTAGGCAATACCAGTTAGGGTAGCCATATTAAAATTGGGTCTGTCTGAGATTGTACCATTCCCATCTTTCTGATGGAAAGCAGAGTCAAAGTTAGAAATCTGTTTTCAAGCATTTCCGTGCATGGTTAGACAGGACACATGCTCTCCTAGGAAACATGGCTTATCTCGGGCAAAGTATCACCTGCCTTCGTCAGCATTAGTTCTCAGTTACAGTTTAACCAGGTGAGCAAAATGTGATGCATGTCTTTAAAACTGCACCTGCTCTTCCTGGCTAACCCTGGCCACACCCCAATCTTGTGGGGCCTAACCTCTGAGTCACAGAACAGACTTACCATGATGGGCTGCTTTAGACTGCAGCTGCTGTGGAGGTGTGATATTTGCTTTTTGTTTAGACGTGTAGGGTAGGCCTTATAAAAGCCAGTTCTTCCTCATAATCATTGTGTCTCAGTTTGGACCACCCTACTCCCACCCCCTATCAGTGAGTAATGGTATCTTGAGTATTGACTGTCACAGTCTAAGGAAGGATGACAGAGCTTATGTTTAATCCATAGTGCGATCATTTATTCTTTTTGCCCCAAACAAAAAACTATACAGGCTGGACTCGGTGGCTCAGCCTGTAATCCCGTGCTTTGGGAGGCCGAGGTGAGTGAATTGCCTGAGCCCGCGGGTTCGAGACCCGCCTGGGCAACTTGGCGAGTCCTCATCTCTACAATAAATAAAAAATTAGCCAGGCACAGTAGCGTGCGCCTGTAATTCCGGCTACTCGGAAGGCTGAGACGGAAGGATCACCGGAGCCCAGCAGGTCGAGGCTGCGGTGGCCGGGAGCGGCCACCGCCCTCCAGTCTGGGTGACTGAGTGAGACTCCAACTCAAAAAAAAAAAAACACACAACAACAACAATAACTATACAACATAGCATTCCGACTCTTTCAGTCGTATAGATATAAGGGAATACATATTTTCTTTTAACAAATCTATTTTTATTTTTTGGAGTTGGGATCTCACTCTGTTGCGGTAACAGGATCACAGCTCACCACAGCCTCAACCTCCTGGGCTCAGGCCATACTTCCACCCTAGCTTCCTGAGTAGCTGGAACTCCAGGCATGCACCCCTACATTTGGCCAGTTTTTTTTTCCTCTGGTGGGGGGGGTCTCACTATATTGTCTAGGCTGGTCTCAAACTTCAGGGCTCAAATGATCCTCCTGCCTCAGCCTCCCAAAATACTGGGATTGTAAGTGTGAACCACTGTGCCTGGTTATAATACACATTTTCAAGTTAGCTTTTAAGAAATAAAAATCACACAGAAAGATGAAAGAATCTTCTCAGGAAAAGCTTTGCCTATTATCAATCATTGTTTAACTCCTTTCATTTTCCTTCTTTCATTTTTGCCCTGCTTTATGCCTCAGTGTAAGTGCTGCTCCTTGGCGTCTCCCTCCAGCTCACCTCTCCCGCTTTCCTTGGCTCTAAGCTCCCAGCGGCGTGGCCTTGACGGTCCTTACCACTGCTTATGATTTCACCTCGGAATTGTCTGAGTATGTTCTAGGTACACGCTTGAGGGTCTGTATTACATTAGAAGTTCAAAGTATTCCAAAGAGAGGGAATTCTATTCCTCTTTGTATTTTTGCATTTCACAGTACTTGTCAATAAGAAAGTTTTTATTTAACAACAACAAAAGCAAAAAACATTTGGTCCTATTTTGAGAAAAAAATAACTCATGCCAAAATTTTTTTTCTATCATTGGTTTTACTAGAAGGTTTCCCTTAGATTGCAGCAGGTCTTAAGCCAAAGTAAGCCAAGTTCAAAACAAAATTGCATCAGAAAAAGTAGACTGACTGCATTAGTGAGTGAGATGAAAGCCTAGAGGAGTAATGATGGGAAAAAGCCCTGTATTCTTGGTTGTGTCAACATTAACAGGAGGAAAAGAAAGATAGAGATGAGTGGAGAAAGTCCAGGATGAAAAGAACAGGAATATTTTTTGCAAAAGAAGACATGGTCTTCTGATTGCTATACATAAAGCCAATTAAAAGATAATGACATTGATTTTTGTTTATGGCTTGTAGAGACAATCTCATTACTTTAGGGACATACCTATCTGTATGTCTTGAAATAGCAGTGTTTTTGCATTCCCCAAATGCACTTTGTTTTAAAACATTTATTTCAATGAGTAAAAGAAGACAAGGAGGAAAACTATGAAACACCAGAAAATTCCTCTGAGTTCACTTAAAATCTGTGATTCAAAATGTATTGAGTTAGTTGAAAATGATAAGGTCAATCGATATGACTTGTTAAGATCTCTCAGACATGCCTAAGACAAGATAAATGTCCTGAGGCTACAAGACAGAAGGATAGGTATGAGTAAGAAAAATTTTAAAGGCATAATGAAGAAATGGAATGCTTTTTTGTAGGCTCAAAAGAATAGGGTTTTTGTTGTTGTTTTTGTGTTTTGTTTTGTTTTGTTTGAGTTGGAGTCTCACTGTGTCACCTAGGCTTGAGTGCAGTGGCACACCCATGGCCACCGCAGCCTTGACCTACTGGGCTCAGTCGATCCTTCTGCCTCAGCCTTCCAAGTAGCTGGAACTACAGGTACACAAAGAGAACAGTTTTTACAAATAAAGGTAGAAAAGGATGAAATGGGTATTCAGAAACATCAAAAACTAGAAAAAATGCATACAAAGTGGGGAGGAATATTTAAAGTTGTGTTTAAAAATTGAATACAATTCTCTGGAAGGTAAAAGAAGGTAGTGAGATACTACTGTGATTTAAGTTGGCCACTGTCATCTATTTGGTCTAACCTCTGACAAGCAAGAAAAATGTTGATTCTGATCATGAATGCCAGAAACTGCTACAATCTGCTTTTGCAGTAAAAAGAAAAGTTTTCCAAAATAAATATTTATGGCAAGGGAGAAGGAAAATAAGCTACATAAAATGGGGAACAATTTGATATGAAGTATGTAGTTTTATTTCCCTTTTTTTGAAATTCCTTTTCATATAATCCCATGTTTACTATGGCAATTTTGAAAAAGACAAATGACACCAAATTATTTATAGTCACAAAAGAATTTCTGCTTATTTGAAATAGACTTTAGGTAATTCTAGTGGAACTTGACTTTAAATGAGTCATGCAAGTAAATCTTGCCATCTTGACCTTTTGGAAAGGCCAAATATAAACTTGGATTATTCCAGAAAACAAAATATGCATCTGTGTTTAAGTACTTTAACAACTGCCAAAAGTCCAACTCACTACCCTAATGACAGCACTGAGTAAACCTGATATGCTATCAATAATAGTTTGATAATTCTAAATTCCTTAGGTTAGCAATCTCCTTTTAAAAAAAAATCATTTTGCTATATATTTACTGATTCACCACTGTTGCTTGACTATGCTTAATGCTAGAGATATACTTATGAGTAAAACAGATGAAGTCTCTGGAGCTTGTATTCTCCTGGAGAGAGCTAGAAGCAACAATTAAACAAATATGTTAAGAAAGTGTATTAGTGTATTATGCATAACAGACAAAATAAATGGGGTGAGATGACAGAAAAAATCTGAGGGTTGGGGAAGCACACATTTTATGGACTTCAGGGAGGGTCTCATTATGTGACATTTGATCTGAACCCTGGACATGCAGAGAACTTGAGTACCAGAATTTCAGGTAAAGGACAAGTGCAAAGGCCTGTGGTGCAACACTGTGGTTTGTTTGATGAATGAGAATAGAGGCTAGTGGGGCTGAAAGGCAGTGCACCTTGATAAGAATGGTACAGACAGGACAGTGACAAATGCAGGGGACATATCATGGCTCGTAGGCATAGCAAGAAGTTTGTTTTTATTTGAAGAGTAATAGAAAGCTAATGAAAGGTCTAATTTACTTATATTTAACAATGATGATGTGGGCTCCTATGTGAAAAATGGTGTGTGTGTGTGTGTGTGTATAATGTGGGCTGTAGGGAGGATGCCATGAATAGAGGCAGGGAGATCAGGTAGGAGGCTCCCCAACCTGCAATATAATCCAGGGAAGAAATGATGATGCTCACAACATATGACCATCACAGAGATGGAGTCTTGTGAACCAAAGCAAGGTATATTTGGAGACAAAACCAATGCTTTCTAAGAATGGGAGAGAAAGGGGTGAGGGTGGGAACAAAGAGAAGTGCAGGTTTCTGAAGTTAGATGCCATTTAATGGAGTGAGCCCAGTTCTATTCTGAACATGAGGCTAGTGACAGCCTGGGGAACACCTACCTGAAGAGGTCAGGTGGGCGGGTGAATAGAGGTATTTGGAGCCCAGGGGAGAGGTCTCAGCTAGAGAAACAAATTTGGGAGTCAATATTCTGCACAGTTCCTGGAAGACCACCCAGGCATACATTTGGTAATTAACAAATGCATATGATGTCACTGATTGATGATTTACAGAAAGAATAAGTGAGGATTCTGCATACTGGAAAATGTTTGAATCTCTTAGCAAGGTATATTCAGGAAATGCCACTGAGCGCCAGGTGCATGGCTGCTCGATAAATATTAATTTGCAGCGATGAATCTCAAGAAAGCAATGAACTGTTATTTCAGGAACTGACCCTGCCTGGCTTAATTGGCACCAGAACTGGCGTTCAGCTGCTTGTACCTTCTGTTCCTCATCCTCAGTATCTTTTTTCCTGGTGGCTTAATTTCTGACCCTGGCATCTTGCTTTGTTCTTGATCACTGCCTCTTTGCCCTCACACTCAGAGAATACTGTCATCGCTCGACTCTGTCCCTAATGACTGTCTCAGAGCCTGCGCTTCACAGGTTTCTGAATCTGCCATGAATCATGAACATTAATTGAGTGCCTATTATGTGCCAGGCACCCCACTAGACACTTGACACACATCTGCCATTTATAGCAAAGCTGCAAAGTAGACGTTTACCCTCGGGTTAGGCCTTAATCTCCCTGAGAGAGTAAGAGGTTGGCTCTAAACCAAGGAGCTAGAAAGTGATAGAGCAAGAAGTCAAAACCACTCCCAGCTGACTCTGCAGCTGTGCTCCCTGCCTTCCTGAATTTGCCAAGCATGTGGATGTTGCTTGCTGAATCATTCTGTACTCTGGACTCACCCAGCTCCCCAGCAAAGTTCATTAGGTGGCTGGTGTCTGTTGACGGCCGCCATGTAATGTATCAAGTCAGCCTGGCCCATGTCTGTACCCTGGAGTGGCAATGTTCCACATCTCTGTGATTGCACACTTGGCTTGGTGCTCTAATGTGGGCATTTATCACATTGAACCGGAGGATCCTAACCTGAGAGAGACCCATAGCCCAGGAAGGTATTAATCATCAGAGAAACGACAGAGATGGAGTATATGGGCGCCACTTGGCCGGGGACCAGGGAAGCAGTGACTAGGGCAAGATGAGCTGAAGACAGAGAAGGTTGCAGGGCTGTACAGTAAAAGAGGATGTAGGTTTTTCATAGTTAACTCAGGGATGGGATGAAATAGAAAAATGAACATAGAAAAAATTATAACTCTTTTGACCAAATGATTATTTGTTCAAAAGAAATAGCCTTCATGTAAATATGTGAATAGAGCTTCAACCCGTCTGGCCACACAGTCACACAGAAAGGCTTTCTGTCATTCCCTAAGCATGCAGGTGCAATCCAAGACAGAGATGTTTGATAGAATGTCATCTGTAGCAGGAGTGATGGCTTCACCAACACCCAAGAGAAGGCAGCATTTTAACTCACAGGAAGCCATGTCCTGGGAGGCCCAGGGATTTGGGCAGGGATTATTTCACTGGAGGACAAAGGAAACTGAAGTTAACCCTGCTGGCCCTCATCTGTGCAGCACCTGTTCTTCTGGCAAACTTGACCCATGATTGCCTGCCACCTGCCTGGCTGGATGGGTCCCATGCGGTCTGCTGAGGAAGTGAAGCTGATGTATTCCCAGGTCCTGTGAGGTTTCATGGTAAAAGTGGGATATGGAATGTCTAGAAGCAAGATACCTGTGGATCAAGCATCAACCAGGCATCACTTAGTAGTGAGTCAAATCAGTCAAGGCTGAAAAAGGTAAACAGTTTGGTTTATAGAAAAGAGAGGAAGTAAAGGGACATACGCATCACATCCTGTCATTACAGCAGATAATGACAGTCGTGCAACATAAAGAGATATGCAGTGGACCCTCGGCCTATGGATGTCTGACGAGTCTCAGCAGAACCCCAGAAAGAGTTTCCATAAGGATAATCTGAATCCACCTGTCTCCACTGCTAACATTCCACTTGACTTAAAGGACAATTGACATGGTTCCAAGGATTCTGAGGAAAGAAGAGGTTTTCTCTCTCTCTTTCCTTTTCTCTCTTTCATATACACACACACAGGTAAAATTATAAATATACATTTCCTTACATAATAATTTTGTTCTCTTCTATTATGACACTCACAATACTACTAACCAAGTTCTTTGCTATGTTTCCAACACCTAAGCCAAGCTGAAACAGAGCAGGCTCTCCCTATATATTTGCTGAATAAATAGATGAATGACTATTTTCTCTCCCCTTAGGATTCAAGTTTTGCTGCCTGACCTTGCCTATTGCTTTTTTATTAACACCTCTACATAGAGTCTTTAGTTGTATTTAAATTTTGCAAACTTTTAAAAATCGAGATACTGAAACTCCTCTACCTCCTTATGCATGGCAATCATTTTTTGATGGAGAAACACTAAATAAAAAGTAGGAGCGAAGGCATTTCTAGCAATTTTTAGCAATTTCTTAGGGTGTCTCATTCAAAAATTTGTTTTTGTTCTATTTTTATCTTATTTGAATAATGCTGAATATTAATGATGAGTACTGAATATCAAATAATATATCATGGAATATATTGGACTGGCAAATTAATGACAAGATCAGAATACCAAATAAATAGAACTCATTCTGAGGTTTTTTTCT
This sequence comes from Carlito syrichta, assembly GCF_000164805.1. Taxonomy (NCBI): domain Eukaryota; kingdom Metazoa; phylum Chordata; class Mammalia; order Primates; family Tarsiidae; genus Carlito; species Carlito syrichta. The sequence goes on along the minus strand of NW_007030345.1, from coordinate 6,789 downwards.
TAAGCATCAGATATTTCCTCCTCTCCAGCCATATTCCTGTGATGAAAAAGTCTACTCTATACTAAAATCAAGATGACTAGATGAATTTTATTGCTCTTCAAGAGACGTAAAATTTTTTATAGAAAAATGTATTAAACTGTGATAAGTCTGGGTATGGGTATGCATGTACTTAAGTCTTTGAAACGGGTTCAAAACCAGACCCAGAAAATACTGACATTCAAGAATGAATCTCAAAAGTGTTGAAATTGGAGTCTTTCCCCTTGAGAAGACACATATACTGCTTGAAAAGCTATCTGCTACTCTATATTTAATCAAAGTAATAATAACAAAAGTAAGCAAGAACCTCTGAGCCTTTGGTTTGAAGGATATTAATTTCGCTATTAAAGAAACTGGTCAGAATAAAAATTAAAAATAGAGCCTTAGTCCTGCCCTTCAGATCTTGCTGGCATCCCATGCGATCAGAGAATTCATTAGTGAAAGAGGGTTAGGGAAAGTTCTGTGGTCTGGTAAGCATTTTTATGAGTTGATATGTTTTGTAAGCTATCTCCAAGAATAAAAACACCAACTTTTTTGGTAAGGCTTCATTATTTTAAAATGTCAAGTAAATATGACAAAGTATGAAGATTTGCTAAACATGAGTGCTGAAAGTACTCAGACACCCATTCATCTTTGTACTTTGATGTGAATATCACATAATAGAAAATATTAAGAGAATAAAAAAATGACCCTAACAAAGAAAACAACCAGAATTCACACTTTGGGGGGCTTACAAAGGATGTTGAATTTGCCTCCGCAATGGTTAAAAACATAAGACATCTGATTCCAAGTTAGTTTGTTAGTATTTTTAAAATAATGTCTGATTTCAAAATAATAGATTATGAAGATGTTAAATTTCTTGACACTCGAACAAACATTCATAGAAATCAACTCTCAGGAAACTCGAAATTCCTCCAACACCAACAGAGTGCTGACAATTCATCATATTTAACAAGGTGTATTGGAAATAGCTGAGTACTGACCTCCCGAGGACAAATGATCCTCTTGGGACGAGGCGCTTCTTGCTGTAACTGGTACACTGCCAGAAAAGCAAAAGAGAAAGAAATATTTAAAGTTAGAATACTGCAACTCATATCAACATCTCTTCAAACATTTCCACCTAAGTAAATCTCGAGAGCTGAAAAAAAAAGGCAGATACAGGCACATTTTTGAGACTGGAGGAAGTCAAATCATTTATATGGAAATTAGGCACTATGACTATAAACTGACAAAATTGATTTTTTTATTCTTATAAGGTCAGCTTAGTTTCATAATTGTTACTAGCGTTGTTCATTTTATGACTTTCTTGAAAGACTAAGTATGGTTAAAATTCTTTTGACTATTTTAAAGACAAAATTTTACTTGTGAGTACCTATGCAGTTAAATCATCTAATAGGATTTCTGAATTTAAATGCTGATGTCTCTTGACGTACCAGGGAAAGAACTGGCATTAGAATAGGAGTGTCATTCTCTGAAATGTTAGTTATGTACAAAGACATGACTGACTCGGTGAGTGTATGAAACACCAAGCCATTTCTCTTTCTTTTATTCCTCCTCCATTTTTGCCCTGCCTATCACTGTGTGAATTCTCATCCATGTGACAGCTTCCTATCCACTGTCACTCCTTTCTCCTGGGCCCTTTCACATCTTAAATAATAATTACTCCCTCCTAACCTGCTTTGAAGACAAACTTTCAGGCTTGGGCATGGAGGAAAGCAGGTCATTGTATGTGATACAATTGATCAGACAGTTATTTGTGAATTTTCAGACTGTAATGAGTGACTTTTCTATTGCTCAGCTAGTCTGGTTATTTCTCCCAGAGGGAGAGGTTACCTTATGCAGGTACCTTTGAATTCTACTTCCATGAAAATAGAGATGAAAAACAAATCAATTTGATGTTATCTTCAGACTCCTGAAGAGGGAAGAATTAATTTTAGGTGGAATAAATCACAAAAAGTTAAAAAATGAGATCATATAAAGTTTTTTGAGAAAATATAAAATAGTCAGATGGAAAAAGATATAGAAACAATAAAATATATTTGTAACTGTGGCTTCCCAGTGCCTTTGGCTCAATATGGTTATTTTCTTACCTAATTAAGCATAGACGACTCAGCTTTATCACAGAGAAGAAACTATCTCACTCTCTTATAGATGTTGACGTGTGCCACATTTCTAAGCGTAGGTTGCCTATACTAATGATGATGCATGTGTCACTTAAGGGCATCCGTACTCATTAAGCAAGGAAAGTAGAGTTCAAGTAATCTTTTAGCTCAGAAAGACACCAAAAAATAACAGACAGATAAAAAGAAGGCCTCTAAACACCTGTCTCCCTGTGGAGAAACAGCCTACAGATCCCAATGGACCAATGCATGGAAAGTCGGCTTGGGTAGAGGAAAGATGAGCTTCCTTACAACCAAGATCATCAGCCTGTCTGCACACATTCATTGTGCTACCTGATTCTGTTGGCTTCCATGGCACCATACTCTCTTGAATTTCCTCCCTCTATGCTGGTTGTCCCTTCCTCATGCCTATTGCTGACTTCTCCTCCCTCTCCACCCATCCACTGACCAAAGGAGATACCCAAGGCTCATCTCAGACCCTCTTTAGGCCTCATGCTCTTTCTTCTTTCTAGGGAATATTCTCCCCACCTAACACTTCATTGACCTCCTACACATAAAAAGCTCCCATATCTCTGCTCAGAACCCTTCCAGGATGTATGCCTAACTTCCTAGAAATTCCTGAGTTTCTCAAAAGGACTTCAACTTTAACATGTCAAAAGTTGAACTCAGGATCTTTTCCTCCAAATCTGGGCCTCTTCTAGGAATTCTGACATTAGTGGAAAAGCCATTACCCACCCTATTTCTCCAGCCAGCATCCTAGAAGTTCATCGTGCCTCATGTGGTCAGCTCACCAACAGACCAGGCCACTTTGCTTTGTAAAAGTCTCTCAAGTCTCTTCATCACAATCACCAATACCCTACAATGAGCTCTAGACTCTTACCACCCTCTAGCCCATTCTCTTCCTGGTGGCCAGAGTGATTGCCTTAAAATGTCAATCATATCAATCCCCTGCTTAAAAGTCTCCCATTGCTCTCAGACGAAGTTCAGAGTCTCTAACATGGTGACACTGCCCCAAATGGTCTTGCTTCTGTCTGCTTCTGCAGTTTCACCACGCATCATGCTCTCTGATCAGCCAAGTTGGTTTTCTCTTAGTTCCCTAAATGCATACATGACTCTCTTCAACCTCAGGGCCTTTGCACACACTGTTTCTTCCATCAGTGGCATCCTCCTCTCCTCCCTCTCTACCTCTTTTAATCAGTTCCACATCATTGTGAGTTCAAATATCAATTTTTGTGGAGGAGTCTTTCTTAACATCTCTCACATCAGACCCAAAAACATCCCTTTAGTCTACGCTCTTATAATTTCCCATGTTTTCCTTTATATAACTTATCACAATTACAACTCTGTATTTATCGGTGTGAGTTCAAAAAACAATGATCTCTCCCTGTGTGTTGGAAGTCCCACCATGAGGAAAGGGATCATGTTTGTTTTTCCTTAGTCTTGCACCCCCAGTATTTGTTAAGGTATTGTGGATATAAATACAAATAAAACAAGAGCCTCTACTTTCAAGATTCCTGTCAGCTTTTGAGGGAAACCCAGAGGTTAGAAATACATATATTTTAAATAGTACACTAAGCACAGAGCTTTTGAAGGCCGTACCAGTACCCATCAGAAGGAAATAGTTACGTGAACTATGGTACATCTTCCAATGGCTACCATGCTGCTATAAGAAAGACTGAGAACACACTCTATATACTAACATGGGATGATGCTCCAGATAATCTTTCAAGTAAAAAGAGCAAGGTAAAGTAATATGTATACAATATACACATATATGATATATGTATATGTAAGTTTTTATAAGTATTTATAAGTTTTATATGTACATATATAATGTGCAGACTATATATTTACATGTGTACTCACACCCATACATATAGCATACTTTCATTTTAAGAAAGAGAGTAAAATAATAATATGTATTCATTTTTGCTTATATCTGTATAAAGAAACTCTAGAAGGAACAAGGAAGTAATAAAATCAATGACCTTCAGGGGATGAAAAGAAAGACAAGGACAGGAATGGGTAGAAAAAGATTCCTCAAGGAATACCTTATCATATTGTTTTGACTTTTGAGTCAACTGTCTAAGAAAATAAGAAAAAAAAGCTGTCAGAAATAGAATCAGAGAAGGTTTCTTGTAAAAGACAAAACATGAGGGAGAGTTGGCCAATCAAAGATAGGAAAATGTTCCCCTGGCTACTCTGGCACAGCCCATGCCTTCCTTGGTCACCAGGAAGGCTGCGTGGAATTCCTTCATTCCTCTTGAGTCATCTCCAATACAACTGAGTTGCTTTTCAGCAACTGTTACTGTCAACATGTGCGATGGGAATCAAAGGGGCTGTCTCTTAGAATCACAGAGTTTTAGATCTAAGAGGAATCGCAGAATTCACAATCTAAGAACACTGTCCACTCTTTCTTCCCATCGTCAATGCCTCTTGAAGTCAACAGTTATGTGTGGGAGGCTTGGCCAGAATGGTTTTATAAATCCCAATTTCAGAGGAGGCAGCAAAAGAAATACATCTGATATAAAAGAGAAGCATTTTTAGCTGAGCTCCTTTGCAATTCATATCGGCAAATACGTGGACATCTGCAATATGCCTGATACCACAGTCAGCATTGTGTGGGAGCCCTGAGGATGGATGGAGAGGCTGGGAGAAGACAAGGGTGCCAGCACGTAAGGGCCTGCATGTGTCAGGATCAGTGTTTCACTGAATCTTCATTAAGAACCCAGAAAAAATAACTTTGTATTGTTATCATCCTCATGTTTTATATGAGTAAACAAGTGCAGAGAGGTTAAATATTTGCTCCAGGGCAGTATCCCGCTAAAATGCAACTTTTGTATTCCAAAGTCCTGTTTTTTTATTTGTTTGTTGGTTGGCTGACTTTTTTTTTTTTTTAAACAGACGGGCTCTCGCTATGTTGCCTAAGTTGGATCTGAACTCAAGGGATTCTCCCACACCAGCCTCCTGAGTCGCTTGTACTATAAGTGTGTGCCACTGCATTCAGCTTCCCTGATTTATTTTTCCTATGCCCCAGAGCCTTTGCTATTGATGTTCCCACCACGTGGACTGCTCTTTCCAAAGATATGCACATAGCTCACTCTCCCCCTTCACTCTTTTCTCTGATTAAATCTCACCTTATCAGGGAGGCCTACCCTGACTTGCCTGTAAAACATTCCACCCCATCACACTGCCCCTTTATATCATTTTATGTTTCTTCACAGCATTCATGACCATTAACATCATTAATAGATAAAGCATAAATATTGTGTTTATTTTGTGTGCTATCTCCCTTGACTAAAATGTAAGCTCTATTGAGGGTGGGGACTTTGTTCTGTCCACTGCAGGTTCCCCAGCCCCTAGAACAGTGCTTGGCACATAGTAGATGTTTAATGCATATTTGTTCCCTTATTGTCGGTGACCAGCACTGACCAAGGGTGGGTTAGGACCCGCACCAGAGAATCTGGACAGCGAGAAGACCACTCGGAGGCAGTTCTTCTGGGAACAGTCTGATCAGGACTGGAGCCGATTTTATTCAAATATTTTCCAACTTATATACCATTTTCTATACCCTCCAGCAATGTGATAATCACTCACTGGGGGCGTACAGGTTTCGTGCTTTACAAACTATGCATCACAAGACCACCACGAGATCTGCAATTTCCAAGCAAACAATTCGAATTCCATGATGCCTGCCGTGCTTACATTAAGGTCACAGGTGCACAATTTCAATACAAATCGTTCAAAGTGTTTTCCATAATGTTCAATGAATCATTCATATTATACTCTTTGCTCTATACCCTGATTAATACAAAAAACTTTCCTGAGTTAACTCTAGGTTCAATCCAAGTTCACTGATTCCCAATATTTTTAACAATTAATATTATCAACTTAACACTATACTATAATCTATAAGTTTAGTTAAAATGACTTAACTGTCAGTTATACTATTATCCTATTACGATTTAACGTAATGCCTTATAACTCAGTTAAAACTTATTCTTAAACTATAAAACTTTACTATAATTCATATGTTTCATATGTCTAAACTTTAATTTTCATATGATCTAGTTATTGGACTTTAATACTATGCTATATCCTATTAAGCTAATACCTTATCGTTAATTCTTTTATAAATCATAGTAACTATTACACTTGAATAATGTAGCAAAAGGAAACAAAACAGCAAGCATAGATTTACGCAGCTATGAGTGTATATGTATATATTTTATCCCAACAAGTCTACTCTAAAAATCAAATAGTAGCTGTCACACTCTTGAACAAGGAAATGCAAGGCTTCCAAGATGGCGGCCATGGGCTGAAGCAGACAGAGTTTCGGTAATTAACGAAACAAAAGAAAACGTTCTCCCTGGCTAGGGGCAGGGCAACAAAACTGTCATGGTAATTTAGTTTCTAATCTTAGCCCTAGGGGAAACAGCTTTCGGGAACAAGAACTGACTACCCAGTCTACCAGGAAATAGAAGTTAAAAAATATCTAGAAAGAAGTAAAACTTAGAGAGAAATAGAGAAATAATTCTGCTATGCACTTTCCATCAGGTGTATTGAGATTTACTTATAAGTTTTACTGCCATGTATGCACACTGGTCACCAATCACACGCCAATATTATAGGT
>NW_007030344.1:0-21035 GCF_000164805.1 Carlito syrichta | reverse complement strand
TAACAAAAATGAAAAGAAATGAGGGCTGTCTATGAAACACCAAAAATAACTTCACAAAAGCAAATCTAAGTATATTGGTGTTCAAGAGGGAGTAGAGCAGGAACAAGGGAGACAAAGCTTATTCAAAGAAATACCAGAAAATTTTCCAAAACTTGAAAAGATAAACAAGCAAGACCAGAGATCACTAAATAGATTAAACCCAAATAAAACTGTCCCGAGGCATATAATCCAAGCTCTTAAAGTTAAAAAGCAAAGAAGATCTTAGAAGCAGAAAGAGGGAAAAAGTAAATTACATATAAAGGAGATCCAATTTATCTGCAAACAGACTTCTCCACAGAAACCATACAGGCCAGGAATTCGTGAGACAACAAATTCAGAATATTGGAAAAGCAAATAAACAAGCAAAAATAAACCACCAACCAAGAAGTTGGACCCAACAATGTTATATTTCAAACACAGAGGAGAAATGAAGTCTTTTCCAGACCACCAAAAGCTGAGGGATTTCATCACCACCAAATTCCTCTTACAAAAAAATGCCAAGGGAGTTCTTCAATCTAAAAGGGAAAACATGAATGTGCCACGAGAAAATATTTGAAGGTATTGAACTCATTGATAAAAGTAAGTACATAGAGAAACTCAAAATAGGATAGCTTTATAATTGTGATATGCAATCCATTCATAATTCTAGTATGAAGACTGAAAGATGAGTTGATTTTCTAAAATGACTACAGCAACCTGTTAAGAGATAGACAATATAAAATATGTAAATTGAGACATCAAAAAGTTAAAATATAGGAGACAATGAAGCTAAAGTATAGAGTTTTTTTAGCTTTTCCTTTGTTAATTTCTATTTTTTCATTGTGATTAAAAAATAGTTGTCATTTGTTTAAAACAAATTGTTATATCTGTAACATATATATGTAAGTCTAATGATAGCCACAAAAATTTATAATAAATACACTAAAAATAAAAAGCAATAAATAAGCATACTACCAGAGAAAATCACTTCACCACAAAGGAAGATAATAAGAAAGGAAAAAGGAAAGAGAGGAATTATAAAACAATGAAAATCAAGTCGTAAGATGACAATAGTAAGTTCTCATCTATCAATAGAAACATTGAATATAAATAAACCAAACTCTCCATCAAAAGACACAGAGAGGCTGGATGAAAAAAAGAACAACAACAAAAAAAAACTATGCCAACTATATGCTGTCTACAAGAATCCCACTTCACCCATAAAGATACTGACTGAAAGTGAAGGGGTAGAAAGAGATATTTAATGCAACTGGAAACCAAAAAACAGAAGGAGTATTATGTCACATAAAATAGCTTACATCAGCCGGGCTCGGTGGCTCAGCCTGTAATCCCGCGCCTTTGGGAGGCTGAGGTGAGTGGATTGCCTGAGCCCGCGGGTTCGAGACCCGCCTCGGCAGCGAGACCTCATCTCTACAATAAATCAAAAAATCAGCTGGGCGTGGTAGCGCGCGCCTGTAATTCCGGCTACTTGGAAGGCTGAGGCAGAAGGATCACCAGAGCCCAGCAGGTCGAGGCTGTGGTGGCCGGGAGCGGCCACTGCACTCCAATCTGGGTGACAGAGTGAGACTCCAACTCAAAAAAAAAAAATAGCTTACATCTAAAACTATGAAAAGAAACAAAGAAGGTCACTACAGAATAATAAAGGAGTTAATTTAGCAAGATTATATAACAATTAAATATAATATATACAAAGTAAACATTAGCAGAGCTAAAGGGAGAGATAGAGTACAATACAATGAGAGAGATGTTTGATAGTCAAATAGATAGATGATAGATAGAGTACATAGTCCAATGAGATAGAATATAGAATGCAGAAATAAATCTAAGATGAACCTATTTGAAACAGACATCAAGAATATATCTTGGGGAAATAATATCTTCAGTAGGTGGTGCTGGGAAAATTGGGATAATCATATGCAAACTAACAAAACTAATCTCCATCTTTTACTATAAATAAAAATCAACTTAAAATGAATTAAAAATCAAGTATAAGAGCTGAAACTATCAAACAGCTAGAACAAAACATTAGAGAAATGTTTGGGCAATTTTTTTTTAGTAAGACCTCAAAAGTACAGGCAACAAAAGCAAAAATAGACAAGTAGGACCACTTAAAACTAAAAAAGCTTCTGCATAGCAAAAGAAACACAAAGTGAAGAGAAAACCCACAGAATCAGAAAAAATATTTGTAGACTACCCATATGACGAGGGATTAATAACCAGAATATATAAGGAAACCAAAACTCATAGTAAAAGAAGCAGACAAAATACCTTTTTAAAAATGGGCAAAAGATTTGAATAAACATTTCTCAAAAGATGGCATACACATGGCCAACAAGTATATTTTAAAAACTCAACACCACTAATCAGAGAAATGCAAATTAAAGCCACAGTAAGATACCGTCTCTCCCCAGTTAAAATTACTTTTCTCAAAAGACAGGAAATAACAGAAGTTGTTAAGAATATGGAGAATGAGAAACTGTTGGTGAAAATGTAAGTTAATAATCACTGTGAAAAGCAATGTGATAGTTTCTCAAAAAACTATCAATGGAACTATCATATGATTTAGTGATCCCACTACTGCAATATATATCCAAAAGAAAGGTAATCAATGTATCAAAGGGATGTCTGCAAATGTATGTTTATTGCAGTACTATTCACAATAGCTAAAATATAAAATCAACCTAAGTGCCCATCAGTGGATTAACAAATAAAGAAAAATGGTACGTATACACAGTAGAATATTATCTAGCTATAAAAATGAATGAAATTCTGTCATTTGCAGCAACTTAGATGGAATTCAAGGTCATTATGTTAAGTGAAAAAGGCCAAGCACAGAAAGACAAACAACACATCTTCTTACTAATATTGAGGAACTAATAAAGTGGATCACATGAAGATGGGGAGTAGATTGGCGGTTGCCAAAGGATGGAAAGAGTAAGAGAAAGAGGGGAGTAAAGAGAGGTTAACTAAAGGGTACAAAACTGCAGTTAGCTAGATAAAACAAGACCAAGTGTGGGATAAATCAGTAGAGTGACTATAATAAACAATAATCTATTGTATATTTCAAAGTAGCTAAGAGAATAATTTGAATGTTTCCAGCAAAAATAAATGATTAATGTCTAAGATGATATTCTAATTGAATTGATTATGCATTATATCAATGTATCAAAATATATGTACCTCAAAAATATTTGTCTACTATGTATCAAAAGGAGAGAGAGAGAGGAGATAGATGAATGAGTTTGAAGTAATGATCTTTAGTTTTCTATCAGTTAGGAAAGTTTTATGGACTCCAAGAATCTGGTAGGGCTAGATCCATGTGTTGGCTCACACCTGTAATCTCAGCACTTTGGGAAGCTAAGACAGGAGGATTATTTGAGCCTGGGAGTTCAAGACCAGACTAGGCAATGTAGCAAGATCTCATCTCAACAAAAATTAAAAAAAAAAAAAAATTAGTCAGGCATGGTGACACCACCTGTTGTCCCAGCTACTAGAAAGGCTCAACTTAAGTCCAGAAGCTCATGAGGCTTCAGCAAGCTATGATCATGTCACTGCCCTCCAGTTTGGGTGCCAGAGTAAGACCCTGACTCAAAAGTAAAAATAAAAAATCTGGTAATATTGTAGTTTCAAAGAATGGGACCCAATCATGGGCCATGGTTGAGAAGGAAATGTGATATAACTGTAATGGAAAACTGTTGAAAATATCTATTGAAAGCTTTAATAAACCAAGATTTTACCCTAGAAAAAAATATCAATGTGCACACTCCATCTTCATCACAATATTATTAAAGCAGTTTTTTCTCAACACAATATGTCTGAAACTTAAAGAAAATTTATGCAGTCATTAAAGTGAGAAGAATATTTAATGACATACAAATATTTAATGACATGTATTCAAAATATATTGTCATGAGAATAAAGCAACAAAATGAGTAAAATGATATATCTTGTAAATTATTTGGGATAAAAATGAATATTTAAATTATAACTTCTATATTCATATATCCCCACAGTTATATGCTAACAGTTGTTATCAATGCCTGATTGATTATAAATGATATTTCTTTTAGATTAGATTAGATTTTGATATTTCCTAGATGTTCTATAAGGAATTCTTGTTGCTTTTATAGTTTGCCAACAATAATTAAAAAGAAAAATACTTGAAAACAATATAGCATTTTTACCTTTTTATTTTTGAATTTTAACTCTTATTTTAGCCTTCATATTTTTATGCCTTTACCCAAATTTGCACAGTACTTGCATTATATTTTATATCAAAAAAATTTATTTTCAAAACCACATAGAATTAACATTTCACACACTGTCATTATGCATCATAGTTACTTTATTAAAATTTTGTAAGTATTGTTTGAATAATTTAAAGACTGTAGAGTATATATGTGTTAACTTTTATTGCCATTCACTGCTTAATTAATTCCAACTGATCTTACATGCCTTTAGGACATCATTTTTGTGTCTTTTTGCTCAAAAAAGGGAAGAATAATGTCTGTGGTCTTATAAATATAATTTAAATAATATAATTCTGCACCTCCATTCTGCCCCATACCTTTTGACCATGATTCTGCCAGGTTGAAAGATTTTTAAAAGTTTTTTCATAAAAGTAAATTCCCCACTGACCATTCAAACAATTCACATGGAATGTTTAGTATCTTTTATATCTCTACATTCTAGCTAGACAATTTCCTGTAATATTAAGTTGATATTCTTTCAGTAAGATCCATACTACAACCCAATGTCTTGAGAATCATTAAGGTCTCTTGAAAAATTCAAGAATCTCCTTCTGGAACTTTATAATTATTACATACAGGAGACATGTGCTCACAGTTCTCAAAAGTTCCTATTCTAACCACCATCACAGAGAACAAAAAATAAATGTAATACTTATTTTGATTCAAGTTTGTCTTACACTATCTTGGTATTCTAAACATTTTATTATTTATAAAATGAGTAGACTGTATTTAAGGATGATTTACACCATATATATATATACACACACATACACACACACACATATATATTAGAGAGAGAGGTGGAGAATTATATTATTTAAATTATCTTTATAAAGACCAAATATATGAAATTGGAGAGAGGAGAAATAGGCTAATCTCTAGAGAACTTTCATGACGAAGAACGTTTGCTATTATGTATATGTCAATCTGAAATGTCTGATTTAAAAATATCCTTTGCAGAATTATAACTGATAACTCAATTGCATATAAGCACTGAGAGAATTCCCCTTTCTCATCACAGCTGGAATGCACAGAGACCTCTCTGCCACCAGTAAGATGCCCTAGTCCTTCCTCAGACATCAAATATTTTAAAAGCCCCATTCCACACACTACAGCTAACACAACGCTTTCAAGAGGTGAAAACAAAGACTTTTTCCAACTCATAGGAATCCACCCAAGTTCGATATATACCTGCTGTCCAGAAGGGCTTTCCAATATGATCTCTGTAGAAAAACATGCTGCACGTTGTCAAACTTATTTTTGTGTCTATTTTTTATATTTTATATACAACTGGCTTTTTCAAGCTATCCTGGACAAACCACCACCATTCACAATGAGGTTTCTGACTGCCAACCAGCCAATTTATGATAGGGCATTAGAATTCTGCCTGCTCATAAACTGCTGTTTGTCTTTGGTACTGACTCAGACTTACTTCAAAACCTTCCCTCTCCATTCAGTTCTCTCTCCCATTCAATATCCAATTCATCTTCAGAGACTTTCTCAATGCCCAGAGCAGAACAAGTACTTAATAAATGTTAAATGAATGATATAATAAATTCTGTAGCACATTTGACATTATAATGAAACATCTGAAGACTACTTCTGACTTTTTAATAGTGTAATAACCAAGATTCCTTTGGTTACAAATTATAGCAATTCTCTTCAAACTAATTTAGCAATTCTCTTTAATGGGACAAATTTGTTAAAAGACTCAGGTAATCTGGGAAAGGACTGTAGCCATTTTTTAAGGTCTCGAGTGCCACCAAGGCTTTGTCTCTCCATGCCTCCTCCCCATTCCTCCGTTTGCTTCTTTCTCTTGGACCAGCTTGCTCCACTTTGAAGAGCATGAGGTTGTCAGCAGCCACCAAAACAGGATTGGCCATTCCCTCCTTTCTTTTGTTCCTAAAAAGAAATCTGACTCATTTATCTTGAGTGATGTACCATACCAAAATCAATCATATTAATTGCTCTTAAGCATAACTGATTGCTTTTTCTCTCCTAATGCCTAACCTTCATTTTTAATTGCCTACTCAGCAAACAAATGAATACAAACTGGCAGACTAAGATCAGTATGTTCACATCCAAACTTACTTCTCTTTCCACATGATTTCCTTTTTCTGCTCTCATTATCTATTAATAACACTATAAATGTAGTCATCTTCTAGGTACCTGGACTTGAAACCTATCCACTTGTCCTAAATCCAGTTAGACATCAAGTTACTAGCTTTTGCTTCTACCAGACATTTCTGTAACTCTTTTCTCATTTTTCTTCTTATTCCTACTTCCCTAATTAAAGATACTTTACCCTCTTCCGGGACTAAAGGAATAGCTTTCTATTTTGGCATCATACTCCCATTATTTATTCTAATCTAGACTTCACATTGTTATCAGAATAACCACAATGAAATTTTACATCAGATCTGCTTCTTATTATAGGCTCTTCAATGGCTTCTAATGGCTAGTGAATGTAAAATAAGCTCACCATCTTGACATTTAAAATCCACAATTTGAATACACATCCACCCACCTTAGGGAAGCTCCTTCATGCATCCATAACCTGCGTTTGCACAGTTTCTTCAGTTTGAAATGCTGTCCCCTCTCTCCCAATCAGACTTTCATCCGACTTGTGAAAATTCGATCCATCATTTTAGGATTATATCAGATGTCATATTATTGTGAAATATTTCTTATTTCCAGCTGATAATGAATTTCCATTTCTAATGATTCTTCCATTTTTCATTCATATTTTTCACTTGTACTTTATTGATACTTGGTTTATATCTATGTATGTCCTTTACCTATTTTGGCTCTTTAACTGGTTAAGTGGACAACTTGAAAATAGAGTATGTGTCTTATTTACCTTGATCAATTGTTTTGTAAGATAACTGTATCTTTAATAAAGTCATTATGCTAGTGGTATTTCTGAAGTAAATTGAGGAGGTTCAAGAATGCATTACAAATGTGTGTGATAAGGGACTGCATATGCTTGGCATATACATTCATGAAAATGTATAAAATCACAAATAATGGCAGTAACTCTGGATATTAATTATAAGGAAGATCTTCCAAAATCTGAGTAGAATTTCTACTTGCTAGTTTATTAACAAGGAAACAATGAGTAATACCTTCTTAAACTCTGCAATCAGTGTAGCTCTATAAGCAAGTCAGAATTCACTTTAAAAGGAGAGGAAAACATTGACTCACTCTTACTATCTTTGCCTAATTTCAAGATTTACAGGCTTATGTGGAATACAAGGTGGTCATAATCTCCAGCAGCATGAGACATCTTGTCAACTCTACCAATTCTGCAAGTTGTCCCCCTTATCTCTAGGCCCTCTGAAACTTTCTCTCCCCTCACTTTCACTAGGAGGTGCCCAACATAAAATGACAGAAAGTATGGGGCAGTTCAGAACATGAAGCATTATGAGATACTTAAGTACTTAAGAAAAATCATGATGGTATTCATTTTACCTATCAAATTCACAAATATTTTAAAGCTAGCATTCAGTAGTAATGTGGGTATAGCAAGTTGAGCATCTAATGTACCATAAGTGGAAAGTAAACTGGTGTAACCTTCCTAGAAAGCAATTTGCCATGTGAATCAAGAGATGTCTTAAATAGACATACTCTTTGACCTAGTAACTTGTCTTCAGTGAAACACTCCTAAGAAATAATCAGATGTATGAATAAAGATGTAAGACCCCTCTCTCTGAGAGAGCATATGCAGAAGATAAATGCAGAAGCTTGCAGAATATGCAGTCCAAGGATGTACAAGAAAAAGAAGAGGAGCCAGGGAGAGGGTTGGATAGAGGATCTCAGATAACCTGATGTATTGAAAGTCAATGGGAGAGAAAGCTTTAGAAAGTTATTGTAGTCAAATGTTAAACACTAAACTGAAGCCAAATAAGTTGAAAAATCATTTTAACTTAGGTATTAAATAGAATTAGTTACTTTTTAAAATAAAGCAATAACTAATAAATTTAGTTGTAAAGCGATTGTAAGATGTGAGAGCAGTTTTATCGAGGGTAGAATCAGATAACAAGAGGCTGTAGTGCAAGTGAGTGTCAAGGAGTAATAGGTCTGAGATGTAAACTGTACTTCCAAATACTTGATAGTAAAGAATTCAGTCAGCAATCATTGATGGAGAACCTACTCTGGGGTGAAGGTGGGGACAGTGAGAAAACAAAGATGAATGAAACCCAGCTCTTTGCACCAAGGAGTTTGCAGTCAGCTAATTTACTTACAGAGTGGCTTCAGTAGGGGTTATGTGTTTCTCAATGGCCTCCGTTGCATCAGTGTTTAAGGTTCTCCATTTTCTTCCCAATGTGAAAACTTATAAATTCCTCTTCTTGGTTTATTTATTCTCTAGTGGTCTTCTAACTCATTGTTGTTTGTCCTTGCAGAATTTGTCTCAACTTTTTGCTAGTTTAAAGCAAATAAAAAGTCCACATTTTTAAACATCCTGGGTTGCTATGACTCTTTCAATTAATGAACAAAGAATTTTCTTTCTTTAAAAAAAATTATTCTATTCATCCTTCTGACCTCAGTTATTTAAACTGTGGTGAAAAGTGAATTTAATGATGCTGCCAACTCATAACTTCATATGACAGAGTCCAGTATGAAAGTCATTTGGTTTTCCAAGTGGAAGCAATGACTTCACATGAGTTCAGTCACACTCTCTCCCTAGTGGTCCTCTGTTCAGTGGTTTGCATTTAAGAAATGACAGGGTGATCAGTAGACCTTGGTCAATAAATCAAAAGGATGTCACTGGCATATTAAACATACAAACTCGGGTAAAGATTAATTCATTCAGGAGATTCTGTGGCTGGTCAGAGTTTTAAAGCCAAAACATAATTTCATTTCACTCATAAGATAAATGGGAATGGACATTATGGCTTCTGATTGAAGCACCTTTTAATAAAAGGTAATGTGGAGGGTATTTATCTGAGAATAATCAAAGTCATTCGAGGTGAAAGAAAGCTCCCTGATTTTCCAGGGCTTACATTCTAAAAAGGAAGGGACTTCAGGGCTAATTGTGATCACTTGATAGTGATTATGAGAATGATGCACTATAATTTGGAGTCTTTGAGCAATATTGGTTGTGCTTCACTACTGTTTTTCAATGCTGTTGCGAATGATTTTCTTGTTTACCTCTGCCATTCTGTCTGCTATTTCTTTGAGACCAGCCCTTACACTGAGTCTACTTTTTCTATACTTTTTTTTTTTTTTTTGTGGGAGAAAAGTAATAGGTTTTATATAATGGCTTATGAGTCTACTTAATTGCTGATTGTGCTATTCCCCTCATTTCTCTTCTACAGAGTTTGGCAAGCAAATGGATGCCATTATAAGAGCTGTTTCTTTGTCATTCAAGGTCTATTGTTGCCATCATTCCAGAAGTAATACTTCAAGAGCAGAGCCCTGAGTCCTTCTAATTACTGCTGTCGACACAGTTTTTAACTTTTTCAAATTACTTTTGGACTAATTCTTCCCAGTACACTCTCTCTCTCTCTCTCTCTCTGTCTCTCTCTCTCTCTCTCTTTCTCTCTTCCCTCTCCCCCCACCCCCTTCTGCAAATACTCATTAAGCTCTAGGTAGTATGCTAAACTCTGGAGACACAGGGATAATAAGAAAGCTTTAGACTTGGAGTTTCTGCAGAAGTCATTTCTCTTGGGAAGTACCATGGAGGTGTGTAATTAAGCTTGCTACAAAAATCTGTGAATAAATGGAAGCCTCCATTAAAGAAATAACATTTAAACAGAGCTGAAGGATTAATGTGCCATATTTGCCTGTGATTAGAGAGGGCTGACACTTTTCCCATTATTACTTTATTAAGTCTATTGGTGCCTCTATTTTTCTCTTGAAAAAAAAAATAGACTTTTTAACCTCACCATTGCATGAGTTTTTATAAAGAGCTTTTGGAAAGGAAGGAGTCAGGAGTTTTGTAAGAAAACTAATAACCAAGCCAGGCTCGGTGGCTCAGCCTGTAATCCCACGCCTTTGGGAGGCTGAGGTGAGTGGATTGCCTGAGCCCGCAGGTTCGAGACCCGCCTGGGCAGGCGAGACCTCATCTCTACAATAAATCAAAATGAGCTGGGCGTGGTAGCGCACGCTTTTAGTTCCAGCTACTTGGAAGGCTGAGGCAGAAGGATCGCCAGAGCCCAGCAGGTCAAGGCTGTGGTGGCTGGGAGCAGCCACTGCACTCCAGTCTGGGCAACAGAATGAGACTCCAACTCAAAAAAAAAAAAACAAAAAAAACCTAATAGCCGAGGTCCCAAATCTCCTAGTTGATTTTTTGCTTCAATGATCTATCTAGAGTTGTTGGTGGGGTATTTAAGTCCCCAGCTATGATAGTGTTAGAGTCAATATATTTTCTTAGTTTTCCTAGAAGCTGCTTTATAAAGGTTGGTGCTCATATGTTGGGTGCATATGTTTAGGATGGATATTTCTTGTTGATGAATTGAACCTTTTATCATTATATAGTGATCTTCTGTATCTTTTAAATTTTTGATAGTTTAAAGAATATTTTGTCTGATATTAAGATCACGACTCCTGCTTTCTTGTGTGTTCTGTTCACCTGAAAATTTGTTTTCTACCTTCTTACTTTAAGTCCACGAGACCATAAATGTAATTAAATGCATCAACAGATATTAAATTAGGAATTACATGATTATATCATTAGATGCTGAAAAAACTTTCAATAAATTCCAGCATCCCTTCTCGATAAACATCTAGACATAGAGGAAGCATATCTCAAAATAATGAGAGCCATCTATGATAAACCCACAGCCAACATATTGCTAATGGACAAAAATTGGAAGCATTTCCCCTGAAAACTGGAGCAAGACAAGGTTGTCCACTTTCACCCCTCCTGTTCAACATAGTGTTGGAAGTCCTGGATAGAGCAATCAGACAAGAGAAGGAAATCAGGAGCATTCAAATAGGAAAAGAAAAGTCAAGTTATCCCTCTTTGCAGATGATATGATTCTATAACTCAAAAAACCAAAATAATCTGTTAAAAATCTTCCTGCATAGATAAAGGATTTTGGCCAAGTCTCAGGGTACAAAGTCAACATGCAAAAGATAGTTGCATTCTTATACACCAACAACAAACAGGCAGAGAACCAAATAAAAAGCACAACCCCATTCACAATAGCAAGAAAAAAATGAAATACCTTGGCACCTTCCTAACCAGAGAAATGAAAGACTTTTACAATGAAAACTACAAAACACTGCTAAAGAAATCCGAGTGGACACAAACAAATGGAAAAATATTTCATGCTAATGGATTAGAAGAATCAACATTGTTAGGATGTCCATCCTACCCAAGGCAATCTACAGATTTAATGCAATACCCATTAAATTACCAGTATCTATCTTCTCAGAACTGGAAACGACGATATAGAAATTCATATGGAAACATAAATGACCACAAATAACCGAAACAGTCTTCAGCAAAAGAAACAAAGTGGGGGGTATCACACTCCCAAACTTTAAACTTTATTATAAGGCTACAATAATCAAAACCTGGTATTAGTACAAGAACAGGCATATAGATCAATGGAACAAGATAGAGATTCCAGAAGCAAAACCTCAATTTCTCAACCAACTCATCTTTCACAAAGCCTCAACTAATAACCACTGGGGAGAGGAGAATTTATTCAATAAATGGTGCTGGGAAACTGGCTGACCACATGCAGAAGATTAAAGCAAGACCCCTACCTATAACCATATAAAAATTATCTAAATGTATCAAACACCTAAATATAAAACCTCAAACTCTAAGAACTTTAGAAAATGCAGGAGACTCTCTTATGGAAATTGGAACTGGCAACCAATTGTTGATCAAAACCCCAAGTGCCCATGCCATAAGAAATGAGATAGACAAGTGGGACCTCATCAAACAAAAGCTTCTGCAAAACAAAAGAAGCCATCAAGACAGTGGGGAGACAGCCCACAGAATGGGAAAAAAAATATTTGCCAACTGTATATCTGACAAGTGCCTAACATCTGGTATCTGCTAGGAACTCAAATGTGCCGAAAAGTAAACAACAAACAGCCTATTAAAAAGTGGGCAAAAGATATGAATAGACACTTCTCAAAAGAAGACACATGGGCAGCCAACAGATACATTAGAAAAAACTCAACCTCACTAATCGTCAAAGAAATGCAAATTAAGACCACACTGAGCTACCACCTAACCCCTATCAGGGTGGCCATCATCACTAACTCAAAATGCAATAGATGCTGGAGAGGATGTGGAGAAAAGGGAACACTTCTACACTGTTGGAGGGATTATAAACTAGTACAATCTTTGTGGAAAACAGTGTGGTGATACCTAAAAAACCTTAAAATCAACCTTTCATTGACCCAGCAATCCCCATTCTGGGAATATACCCGGAGGAACTCAAATCACTCTATGAAGAAGATACTAGTACACGCATGTTTATTGCAGCATTAGTCACTACAGCCCATCGAAAGAGGGTTGAATTTTTTTAAAATGTGGTATATATACATGATGGACTATTACACAGTCATAAAGACAAAATTATGAGCTTCACCACAACTTTGGACTTAGAGTCTATAATACTCAGTGATCTATCACAGAAACAAAGAGTTGAAACCACATGTTCTCAATCATAAGCAGACCCTGAAAAATTATCATAATACTATAAGAAAGGGATTGGCATTAGTAGGAAACTGCAAAGGAAGTGGGGACACACTTCATCAATAAGTGTACCTGATCTCAAACCAGGTGAAATAGGGACCAAAGTGAGACCCAAACTTTACCTATACAATGACCATTTGTATACCTAACCTTGAATTGTACCCCACATCTTAAAAATAAATTTTTAAAATTGTTTTATCCATATGTAAGAGCCCCAAAAGACTCTCCTGAGTAAAGTATCATATATTTATTTTAAAAAAGAAAACTAAGAACAATTGTGACCAATGACATGATCTTACATATACAAACTCTAAATGTTCTTCCAAAAGACTCCTAGACCTGATAAAAGAAAAATTCAGTAAAGTGGTAAAGCTTCAGGATACAAAATTAATACACAAATCACTTGCATTTCTATACACCAACAATGCTTAAGCTGATAAACAAATCAAGATCTTTTGTTTTTAGTCGGAGTCTCACTTGGTAGCCCAGGCTGGAGTGCAGTGGCATGGCATGCTCATGGCCACCCCAGCATCGACCTGCTGGGCTCCAGAGATCCTTCTGCTTCAGACTTCCAAGTAGTGGAACAACAGGCGCATGCTACCATGCCATGCTAATTTTTGATTTATTGTAGAAAGGAGGTCTCACCAGTTGCCCGGGCTGGTCTCAAACCCGCGGGTTCAGGCAATCCACTCGCCTCAACCTCCCAAAGTGCAGGGATTACAGGACCAAGCCTGGTCCAAATCAAGATCTTAATCCCATTTACAATGATCAAAAAAAAAATTAGGAATACATTTGATAAAGGAGGTGAAAGACCTCTACAAGAAAAACTACAACACACTGATGAAAGGCATCATGTATAATACAAATGGAAGACATAGGAAAATCAGAAAACATAGGAAGAATCAATACTGTTAAAATGACTATACTGCACAAAGCAACCTACAGATGCAATGCCATTCTTATCAAATTACCAATGCCATTTACCACAGAATTCGAAAAAAAATTTTAAATTCATATGGAACCAAAAAAGAGACTCAATAGACAATGCAATCCTAAACAAAAAGAACAAAGTAGGAAATATCATGTTAGCTGACATCAAATTATACTACAAGGAATAGTAACTAAAACAACATGGTACTGGTACAAAAACAGACACATAAACCAATGGAACATAATAGAGAACACAGAAATAAAGCCACATACCTAAAACTAACTGATCTTCAATGAAGTCAACACAAATAAACAATGGGGAAAGGACATTCTATTCAATAAGTGGTGCTGGGAAAACTGGCTAGCTGTATGCAGAAGAATGACACTGACCCCTATCTATCTATCTATCTATCTATCTATCTATCTATATAATTAGCTTAAAATGAATATAAGACTTAGATATAAGACCTCAAACTTCAAAAATTCTAGAAGAAAATCTAGAAAAACCTTTTCTGGACACTAGCCTAGACAAAAAAATATTTGGTTAAGACTTCAAAAGCAAAATACAACTAAAACAAAAATAAACAAATGGAACTTAATTAAACTAAAGAGCTGCTGTACAGCAAAAGAAATAATCATCAGAGTAAACAGAGAACCTATAGAATGAGAAAAAAACAGAATTTATAAAGAATTTTTTAAAATAACCTCATTAAAAAGTGGGCAAGGAACATGAACAGACATTTCTCAAAAGAAGATTTGCAAGCAGCCAATAACGTGAAAAAATTCTCCATATCACTAATCACCAGAAAAATGTAATTTTCCCTATTGTAAAAAAATTTTTATTTTATTTTGTTATGTAGATGTGTGATACAAGTGAGGACTAACTACATAAGTAGGCTGCATGCAGCTGAAATTTGGGTTTCTAACCAGTCCTTACTACCCCTGGGAGTGAACCAGGCTCCCTTTGTGTTGCCATGTACCCCCTGTACTCCACTCATCCTCCCACCCTTAGCAGTGATCAGCAACTGCCAATCCTTCCTGTGTGCTAATGTGTCTAAGTTCAGGGCCCACTTTTGAGTGAGAACATGCAGTATTCAGTTCTTTGTTTCTGTGATAGTTCATTTTGTATTATGATCTCCAACTCCATCCAATTTGCTACAAAGTTCATGATTTTGTTCTTATGACTGCGTGATATTCCATCGTGTATACATATCACATTTTCTTTATCCAGTCCACATGCAACAGGCAGTAGGGTTAGTTCCATGCTTTTGCTATTGTGAATAATGTATCAATAAACATGCATGTGCAGCCTTATTTGTAGAATGATTTATGTTCCTCTGGGTATATTCCCAGAAGAGGGATGGCTGGATTGTATGGGAGGTCACTTTTTATTTCTTTTAAGAATTGCCGGATAAGCAGTTTCAATCTGCAAGTACCACTCTGCTCCGATATTTTGCTAGGAGCAGGCACCTGGGATGTGGAAGAAGGTCTGAAGCCAGGTGTTTCAGTTGTAGGCTTTTCTGGAAAGTTTCATCCATCTCTGGGAGAGCAGCAAGAAAATATTCATGGAAGAAATGAGTTGTGACTGTTGGCTGGGAGACAAAATCAACACAGCTTTGGGGATGCAAACTTGGTTGATGTAAGTGGTGGTTTGTTGACAGAATCCTCTAATGGAAAAGATAAACTAGAAGGTGCTGGGGATACTTCAGAGGTGATGGATACTCAGGTGGGATCCGTGGATGAAGAGAATGGCCAACAGCTGGAAGAGGTAGAGCTGCAGTGTGGGATATGTACCAAGTGGTTCACTGCAGATACATTTGGCATAGATACCTCATCCTGTCTCCCTTTCATGACCAACTACTGTTTTCGTTGCAATGTATGCCATCATAGTGGGAACACCTATTTCCTCCAGCAGCAAGCAAACTTGAAAGAAATGTGCCTTAGTGCTTTGGCTAACCTAACATGGCAGTCCAGAACAAAGGATGAACATCCGAAAACCATGTTCTTCAAAGGTAAGGATATTATATCATTTATTGATAAATACTGGGAATGCATGACAACCAGACAGAGACCTGGGAAAATGACTTGGCCAAATAACATTGTTAAAACAATGAATAAAAAAAGAGATGTATTCTTGGTAAAGGAACACCATGATCCTGGGAGTAAAGACCCGGAAGACGATTACCCAAAATTTGGACTTTTAGATCAGGACCTTAGTAACATTGGTCCTGCTTATGACAACCAAAAACAAAGCAGTGCTGTGTCTACCAGTGGGAATCTAAATGGGGGAATTGCCGCAGGAAGCAGCGGGAAAGGAAGAGGAGCTAAGCGTAAGCAGCAGGATGGCGGGACCACAGGGACCACCAAAAAGGCCCGAAGTGACCCTTTTGTTTTCTGCTCAACGCCTTCCCCCTCATGACTACCCCTTGGAATACCCATTTAACAAAGATGGCTATCGGTATATTTTAGCTGAGCCTGATCCCCACGCCCCTGATCCTGAGAAGCTTGAATTTGACTGCTGGGCAGGAAAACCTATTCCTGGAGACCTCTATAGAGCCTGCTTGTATGACGGGTTTTGTTAGCCCTACATGATTGAGCTTCTCAATTAAAGATCTCCGATGACTGACTGACTGTGGTTGGAGAGAAGGGCTACTCCGTGGTGCGGGCCTCTCATGGAGTATGGAAAGGTGCCTGGTACTTTGAAATCACTGTGGATGGCATGCCACCTGATACTGCTGCCAGGCTGGGTTGGTCCCAGCCCTTAGATAACCTTCAAGCTCCCTTAGGTTATGACAAATTTAGCTATTCTTGGAGGAGCAAAAAGGGAACCAAATTCCACCAGTCCATTGGCAAACACTACTCTTCTGACTCTTCCTAAAGACACAGAGACGGCGAAGTCATTGCCTAATACTTACAAAGATAAGGCTTTGATAAAGTTCAAGAGTTACTTGTATTTTGAGGAGAAAGACTTTGTGGATAAAGCAGAGAAGAGCCTAAAGCAAACTCCCCATAGTGAGATAAT
Organism: Carlito syrichta; assembly: GCF_000164805.1. Taxonomy (NCBI): domain Eukaryota; kingdom Metazoa; phylum Chordata; class Mammalia; order Primates; family Tarsiidae; genus Carlito; species Carlito syrichta. The sequence continues at coordinate 4,129 of NW_007030344.1, read as the reverse complement.
ATTTTATAAAAACGGTGTCAATCAAGGAGTGGTGTACAAAGACATTTTTGAGAGGGTTTACTTCCCAGCCATCTCACTGTACAAGAGCTGCACGGTTTCCATTAACTTTGGACTGTGCTTCAAGTATCCTCCAAAGGATCTCACATACCGCCCTGTGAGTGACATGGGCTGGGGCGCTGTGGTGGAGCACACCCTTGCTGATGTCTTATACCATGTGAAGACGGAAATGGATGGGAGGTGCAGTCCTCCCTGGGAACCCTGACCAACTACCTCTTTTCAGACATGGACTTTCTGGGGAATAGTATTGAGGGTTGTGTTTTTGTTTTTGAACTGTCTCAAATATTCCCAAAGATGCTACAGAACACAACCTCTCCTTTTTGCAAGTTAAAAGACTGGGTAGGACTGTGGGAGACCCCTGCCCTCCAGTGTTCTCATCCCACTTCAGTAAATGCTCTTATTGTGTGTGCCACAAGCCAACACCTGCGATCCCAGGATCCTTTAAGCTCCCTGTGAAATTGTTGCTGTACCATGTACCCTTCCAGCTGGGACTTGTGACTTTACTGTAGTTTCTAAGGAGTGCATAATCCTCTCCAAGTAACTTATTTAAAGACATTTTCCTTTGTGCGCATTGGTTCCATCCCACCTTTTTCCAGGGAAGTGGTGTGCCTGTTTTGGAGAGTAGCTGAAATCCATAGCTGTACATTCCAAGCCAGTCCGATGAGCTGTTTCCTTCTGGTATGGCTTTGGTTTTGTCAGTAATTTTGAAATATACCTTTGAGCAGTGGGATCTCTGAAACTAAACTATTAGATCTCTAGAACTGTAATTGTGAACAGAACTTGCTTGCAGCTTTAACAAATGAGAGTTTCCTCCCAAATAAAGCTTGTTTGGAAGTTAAAAAAAAAAAAGAATTGCCACATTGCTCTCCATAAGGATTGAACTAGCTTGCACTCCCTCCAGCAGTGTCCTGCATCAGCATCTGTTGTTTTTGACTTATTAATCATAGCCATCCTTACCTGAGTTAGGTCATGTTTCATTGTAGTTTTGATTTGCATTTCTCTGATGACCAGTGAGACCGAGCACTTTTTTCATGTGTCTGTTGGCTGTTTGTATGTCACTCAAAAACTTTTGAGAAGTGCTTGTTCATGTTCTTGGCTCAGTTTTTTTGTTTTGTTTTGTTTTGTTTTGTTGTTTCACTTTAAGTTATTTGTGCATCCTGGATATTAGACCTTTGTCAGATGCATAGATGCATAACTTGCAGATATTTTTTCCCATTCTGTGAGTTGTCTCTTTACTCTTTTGATGGTTTCTTTTGCTGTGCAAAAGTTTTTCAGTTTGATGAGTTTCCACTTGCCTATCTTAGCTTTTATGACATTCACTTTTGGGAACTTCGTCAAGAATTTGTCGCCTACTCCAATGTGCATAAGAGCATTTCCTATGTCTTCTTCTAGGAGTCTTAGACTTTGAGGTACTTAATTTGTTTAGAGTTGATTTTTTAATATGAGAATAGGCAGGGATCCAATTTTATTCTTCTGCATGTGGTCAGCCAGCTTTACCCACACAATTTGCTAAATATAGTCTCCTGTCCCCAGTGATTATTATTGGTGGCTTATCAAAGATGCATTGGTTGAGAGAACATGTTTTTGCTTCTGAAATCTCCATCCTATTCCATTGGTCTGTGTGCCTACTCCTCTACCAATACCAGGCTATCTTAGTTATTGTAGCTTTGTGATAAAGTTTAAAGTCTGAAAGTGTAACACCTTCTGCTTTGTTTCTGCTTTGTTCCTTTTGCTGAAGATTGTTTTGACTATTCATGCTCAATTTATGTTTCCATACAAACTTCTGTATTGTCATTTTCAGGCCTGAGAAAATTATGTTGGTAATTTTATAGGTATTTCATTGAATCTGTAGGTTTACTTGGGTAGAAATGGAAATCTTGACAATATTGATTTTTCAAATCTATGAGCATGGGATGTTTATTCATTTGTTTGTGTCATCCTTGATTTCTTTGAGCAGCATTTTGTAGTTCTTATTGCAAAGGTCTTTCTCTTCTCTGGTTAGGTGGATGTCAATGTATTTCACTTATTTTGTGGCTATTGTGAATGGGATTGTGCTTTTTATTTGATTCTCTTCTTGTTTGTTGCAGGTTATAGAAATGCAACTGTCTTTTGCACATTGATTTTGTAAACTGAGACTTTACCAAAGTCATTTATCAGTGTGAGGAGGCTTTTGACATACTCACTGAGATTTTTAAGATATAGAATTGTATCATCCAAAAAGAGGGTTAATTTAACTTCCTCTTTTACCATTTAAATACCCTTGATTTCCTTCTCTTGAATAACTGTTCTGGCTAGGACTTCCAGCATGATGTTGACCAGGAGAGGTGAAAGTGAACGTCCATATCTTGTTCTTGTTCTTAGGGGAAATGCTTCCAACTTCTGCCCATTGAGATAAATGTTGGCTGTGGGTTTATAATGGCTCTTACTGTTTTTAAGAATGTTGCTTCTATGCTTAGGTGCTCAAGGGTTCTTATCAAGAAAGGATGCTGTATTTCGTTAAATGCTTTTCTGTGCCTAATGATATAATCATGTGGTTCTTAGTTTTATATCTGTGATGTGCTGAATTACATTTGTGGTCTTGTGAATGTTAAACCAGTCCTAGAACCCAGGAATGAAGCCCATCTAGCCTCAGTGGATGATCCTTGAGACATGTTTTTGGATCCAATATGCTAGAATCTTGTTGAGAATTTTTTACCCCTATGTTCATCAAGGAGGTTGGCTTGTAATTCTCTTTCCTTGTTTGGCCTTTGCCAGGGTTGTGTATCAATATAATGCTAGCTTTATAAAATGATTTTGGGAGTATTCCATTATTCTCAATTGACTGGACTACTTTTAGTAAGATTGGTATCAGCTCTTCCTTTATGTTTTGTGGAATTCAGCTGAGAAGTCATCTGATCGGGGCTCTTTTTGTTGTTGCTGTTGGCTGGAAGATTTCTTATGACTAAATTGATTTCCTAGATTGTTATTGGTCTGCTTAGAGTTTCAGTTTCTTGCTTCATCCTTGGAAGGTTGTATGATGTCAGAAAGTCTGTGGTTTCCTAATTTCATTTTCTAATTTATTTGTATACAGATGTTCATAATAATCTGTGATTTTTTTTTTAATTATTCAGGGTCTATTGTGATTTGCCCTTTTCATTTCTAATTGTTTTTACTTGGTCCTTCTTTCTCTTTATATTTATTTATTTGTTTGTTTGTTTTTGGTCAGTCTGGCCAAGGGTTCATCAATCTTGTTTATTCTTTCAAATAACTAGTCTTTTCCTGTTGATCATGATATTTTTGTCTTCTCTATCCTGTAAATTTTATTGGTAATCTAGATTCTTCTGCTGAAATTAGGATTTATATGATCTTGTCTTTCCAGCACCTTTGGGTATGACATTAGGCTGTGTACCTATGATATTTCTGATTTATTGATTTTTGTGTGAAATGCTATAAATTTTCCTTTTAACACTGTTTTCATGCATCCTAGAGGTTCTGATAAGAATTACAAGCCAACCTCAAATGTATAACTATTTGGGGAAAAAAACCTAATACACATAGATTTTTAAAAATTATTTTACTCTTAAATAATCATAACAGTTTATTGATGGAATGTGTGTGACTATTAGTCACCATAATTTTTTCAAGCTGTATTCCATCACCCCTTTGTTCTTTTTATGTTCATTTTATGTTCACTAAGTTATGTGTGGTTCTTCTTTTTCTCCCTCATGTATCTGAAAGAGTGCCTGGCATAAAGTAGATGCTGAATACTTAGCATATTAATTTGCAGAAGCATTTGCATTGAAGCAATCAGGGTTTCCATCATACCTTTGCTATAAATAAGCTATATGACTTCAGACTTAGCCTCTTTGAGTCTCCATTTTTATGTTTGTAAAACAGATATAGTAAAAGTGAATGACTATCTTGATTATCCTAACAATTTAATGAGTAAAATGTTCAGCATAGTGGCTGAAATTTATAACTGCTTATTAAGTGACTCTTTTTTTTTACTTTCTTTTTTTTTTAAATTAATCAATATTTTTTATTATGGTTTTGTGGGGTACAGTTAAGGGTTAGGTGTACAATTACGTTTCAT
>NW_007030343.1:48809-71811 GCF_000164805.1 Carlito syrichta | reverse complement strand
TTCTTCTTTAGGTGGCTTGTTAGGTTGTGAATTTCTGTTCCTTCCATTTTCTTCAAGTGTGTTTGTAGGGATATAAATTCCTCTCTTACTACAGCTTTCAGGGCATCCAAGAGATTTTGGTAAGATGTTTCTTCATTTTCATTTGTTTCCTAGTATCTTTTGATCTCTGTTTCGATTTCATCACTGGCCCAGGAGTTCTTTAGCCTCATGTTGTTTTGTTTTCATGGCTTAGTGGGTTTTGGGGGGACTTTGCTGGTGTCAATGTTTATTTTTATTCCACTGTGGTCCGAGAAGGTACATGGTAGAATTTCGGTCCTTTTAAATTTGCTTATACTTGATTTGTGGCCGAGTATGTGGTTCATCTTAGAATATCTTCAATGCGGTGATGAGTAGAACGTGTATTCTGTGGTCTTTGGATGGGGTGTTCTGTAGGTATCAATTAAGTCCATTTGGTCCAAAGTCACATTGAGGTTCTGGATCTCCTTGCTGATTTTTTGTCCTGATGATCTGTCTAGGGTTGTGAGTGGGGTATTAAAGTCCCCAATTATGATGGTGTTAGAGTCAATATCTTTCTTTAGTTTTCCTAGAAGTTGTTTTATGAAAGTTGGCGCCCCTATGTTGGGTGTATATATGTTTAGGATAGATATTTCTTGCTGATGGATTGAGCCTTTTATCATTATGTAATGGCCTTCTGTATCTTTTTTGATATTTAATAGCTTGAAGGGTATTTTGTCTGAAATTAAGATCACTACTCCTCCTTTCTTTTGTATTCCATTCGCCTGAAAGTTTGTTTCCCATCCTCTTACTTTGAGTCTGTGGGTGTCCTTTCTAGTGAGGTGAGTCTCTTCAAGGCAATAGATTGTTGCCTGATGATATTTTATCCATTTTGCCATTCTATATCTTTTCAGTGGTGCATTTAGTCCATTCACATTTAGGCTAATAATTGAAATGCAAGAGTTGATCCCTGTCATAAGGTTTTTACAGAATTGTTCCTGTTTGTGTGTTGTCTTTCTTTGAGTTTTGGAGTTGGCTCATGTGTGTTTTTAATCTTTTGCCTGTACTCTTGTGAAGAATGTTGTTGTTCTTTTTTCTTTTTCTTCTGTGTTCAATACTTTCTTAAGTGTTTCTTGTAGAGGTGGTCTGGTGGCAGCGTAGGTTCTTAGGGGTTGAATATCTAGAAAAGATTTCCATTCTCCCTCACTAATGAACCTAGTTTGGCTGGGTAGGTTATTCTTGGGTGAAAATCTTTATCTTAGAACTTTGAAGATAGGGCTCCAGGCTCTCTTAGCCTGAAGGGTTTCTGTGGATAAATCTGCTGCTATTCTAATTGGCTTTCCCTGATTGGTAGTCTGGCCTTTTTCTCTTGCTGCCTTTAGGATTTTTTCTTTTATAGTTATTTTGTTTAGACGCATTATTTTGTGTCTGAGAGTTGGTCTTCTCATTTGTTGACTTTCAGGGTTCTCTGAATCTCTTGTGTTTGAATATTTTCATCCTTGATGAGATGACAGAAGTTTTCTTGAATGATTTCATGAAATGTTTGTTCCAGTGTGGCTTCTTTTCCTCCGTCTGCCTCAGCAAGCCCAATTACCCTTAGGTTTGGTCTCTTGACGTGATCATTCATCTCTTACAGGTTTGTTCTGTCTTTTTGAGCTTCTTTTCTATGTTTTTGACAGTTTGGGTTAGTTGTGTGTTTTGGTCTTCGAGCTCTGAGATTCTTTCTTCTGCTTGGCTGATTCTGGTTTCCATGCTTATTAATCTGTTATTCATTTCCATCACAGTATTCTTTACTGCTGTCACTTCTGACATCAGTTCCTTCCTATTTTCCTCATCTCTCTTCATTTTTTAAAATTCTCTGCATTAATGTCTTGATGTCTGGGTTTGTTGCATGTAACTAGTCATTCTAGGGGCTCTTCATTGTTTGTGTTCCAGAATCTGTTTTCTCAGTGTCTGATCTCCCAGGGGACTCTGTGATACCTATATTCTTCTTTTGCTTCTTCTTCATTTGTGCGTTTTTTTCCCCTCTCTACTTTTTCCTTCACTCCATGTCACCATCCTCTTTAATTCTGTTATTCGGGGGCAAAGGGGTTGGTTTTACTTTTGTTTGTTCAGTCTCCTATCCTTTATGTATGCCCTCTTACTTTGTTCAGTTCTGGAGTTGCATTGTAGGTTGGGAGTGGTCCTTTTTGCAGTTTTTAGATTTAGTTAAGGGGAGAGCTGTGATTCAAAGTCTATCTGCAGGTCCTGATACTTGCTGACAGGAGTGTGGATAATCTGGAACCCACTTCCCACTGCCTTGGAATCTGTTGCAGTGGGGTGTAGGTTTACTCCCTAAAATAAAATGTGGTTAGTAGAGGGAAGAGAATGGAGCAGACAGTGGGTTGAAGAGGGGGGTGGAGAGAAAGAAGAGTAAGGGGGAAACAAACGTGTGCCAACAAATGGAGAGAGAGACCTATACTGAAACAGATAAAAACAATAGACCACAGCTACTGACGAACCAACTGCCATACAAAAAAAAATAAAACATATATGATGCTAACATACAAGCTAACCAACCACCTTATTGGTGTGCTGTTCCTCTAAACAAAGATATGGTTTACAGAGAGAAGAAAAGAGAAGAAAAGGAAGAGCACACCAAAAAAGGAACAATACAATAGGAATAGTATTAAGTCATTAAACTAAAAGAATCAATGAAGCAAACTCTGAGACTTTTTGTTTAAGTCCAATGTCCTTTCAGTTCTGATTTCTAGCTTTCTTTTCAAGCAGGTAAATTAGTTTGCAGTTAGGGTCAGTTACCCCTCGTCTGCGGTGAAGGAAAGTTCAGATCACCCTCCGTTCACCACTCTGGCTGATGTCTTTTTCAAGCTTGTTTCTCCCGTTCCAGTGTTGTTGCCTTGAATTGCCAGAAGGTGGTCCTATCTCAGCTGCTCGCCCCAGAGGGGGTGACAGGAACTGGCAGAGACTGGAGATGGATGCCTGCCTGGGGGCACAGGGAGGAGACTCACAATGGGCAGGACGTCTCGGTTGCAGGAGATGTGGCAGCGATCCCAGAAGATCTTCCCTGAAGGGGCTTCAAGTACTGAATTTGTGGATCGCCTCCGGCCTGGGTGGTGCGATGTGCTACCTGCAGCAGCAGTGGCAGCGTCTGAGCTGCAGTGGCTGTCCAGTCTGCAGCGATGCTCCAGCGGTGACAACGGCCAAGCTCCATATGAAGAGCAGGCTGCGATGTTGGGGTCCGCAGCCCCCGGGGTGAGTGCCAGAGACCCACTGCAGTTCTCCTTTGCAGGGGTTTCACAGACCAGGTTGCCCAGTCGCCATCTTGCTGGAAGTTCAGCAGTTGTTAAAACATGTTTCTTGAGGAAGTCGAAGCTCTGCTCCAAGTCTGACGTGGCTGACTGCAGGAAGCTCAGGGACCCTGTGACCGAGCTATCCCCCTCAAACATTGATGTGTTGAGACAGGAACAAGATGGTGACGGCATAGGTGGACTTGTGAGATTCTCCAAACCTGAGGTCCCAAAAAGACTCTTACTTTTCTTACCCCATCCCACAGCCCACCACCAGCTGTGCTGGTCTAAGGTCCGGGGACCTTTGGTCCCACCCTGGGCCGGATATTGCGGCCCTCACTGCTGCTGTTCCACCACGTGCATGTGGGAATCTCAGGTCCCAGTTCCCTCCCTGGCTACATCGTCTCCCGCCTGTCACCCAGTATCAAGCTGCTGGTCACTCAGGGAGGCTCCTGGCGCCTGCCCCTTAGAGACACTGGTTCCATTCCTGGCTGAAGTACCCTGTGGGGGGCCCAGGGCCACTCTTGCCACTCATTGCCTGCCCTTTGGAGCTTTGGAACTCCGGAGCTCTGGACCTACCCTGACTGAGACACTCAGTGCGTGACCCCAAGCTTGGGGACCCAGACTAGTGGAGAGAAATGAATCTGCAAAAACTGCCTGGGTCATTCTCTAGGCAGAGACTTCCCCTGCCCTGCCCACCTATCAACAAAACCTGCCTCAGTTCCTAAGGTAATGTCGGGAAACAGAAGACAAAGTCCCACCCCTACGCTGAATCAGACAAAAGCAACTCCCAGGCAGCTGACTAAGAAAAAACAAAAACAAAAAACCCAAATGAAAAACAAAGGGGAGAGGCCAGAGATCAGAGCTGAAGTGACTTTACTCTCATGACTTATTTTGACTCATGATTTTATCATTTTGACTGTACGTTTTGATCACGTTTGTTGTTTGCTTTCTGACTTACACTGTTTCTTGATTTTATTGGTCTGTCTCTGTGTAGCTATCAGTATTCTTTAGGGAATCTTTCTTATGTGTCTTTTCTCACTTCCTTCCGGCCTTGTGTCTCTTTCTTACCTGACAGTTGGTATGTATGTCTGTTTTCCCTCTCACTCTTCTCTCTTTCTAACTTCCTATTGACCCCCCCTTCCTCCATTATTTTCCTCTTTTATACCCTCCTTCTTAGTCTAGGGACCAAGACTAAATACTGATGAACGAACAGATTGTAAGGCAGAGGGAAATAGGTTCGAGTGTGGTCATACACCTGTTCATGGATGCTAGAATCAGCATATACATTCTGAACCACAGCTTCCCTCTCAATTAAACCTCAAAACTGCAAGAAGTACAGATTGTAGCCTACACTCGAACCTCAAAAGTGAACAAAGTCAGAAGACCCTCATAAAGAAGAACAGGATATTGCAGAAGAGAAATCAAAGCAACCCCACCTTCCCTCAAAAACAGAATTGAAGAAGGGGAGGGAAAGGGGGAGAGGGAGAGAAATCTACAGAAATAAAGAAAAATCAAAAGAAGAGTATGGGTCTCTCCCAGGCCCCTGGGAGGGCAGATACTGATGAAACTGACTTCGGAATGCAAACAATGAAGAGCCCCCAGAATGAAGGGTCTCAAACTACAAACCTAGATATCAAGACATTAATGGAGAGATTAAAAAGAATTGAGGAGACACAAGAAGAAACTAGGAAGAGTTGATATCTGAGATAACAGTAATAAAGAATACTGTGAATGAAATAAATAACAAACTGATAAGCATGGAAAGCAGAATTACCCTAGTAAAAGAAAGAATCTCAGACCTTGAGGACCAAAATATAGAACTAATCCAAACTCTTAAAAACACAGAAAATAAGGTCAAAAAGACAGAACAAAACCTTCAAGAGATGAGCGATTACTTCAAGAGATCAAACCTTCTGTCTGTCCTTCTGTCCAATTATCATCTATCATCTACCTCTGTCTGTCAGTCTATCTATCATCTATCTGTCTATTATCTATCTATCTCACCTGTTCCTATCATCTATCTATCTATTATCTGTCTACCTACCATCTATCTATCTATCATCTATCTCTAATCTGTTTGCCTCTACCCTTGTTCACTCTTGAACTCTTCAGAGTCTCCAGTATTACCTGAACCCACAGACTCTGCTAGGTTCATTACTTTGTATGTCAAAAGCATCAGGGTCACGTGTTTGCTATAATACTTGTCCTAATGTAGGGAAAGTAGCCATCTGCAATTTTGTTTCTCTAACTTGGCTACTGACCCTTAATGTTAGAGCAATATATCACCTCAGTAGCTTGTGATAAGAACTAAACATAGTTATTTACTCAGTTAATAACTGATGGTTTGCTGAACAGAATAAAATTATTTGTATACAACAGAGTAGTTGTAAGAAAAAAAAGAGTAAAATGCAGTGAGCAGAGCAAATCACATGTTAGAGATACCTAGACCTGAGAGCCCGCAGCCTCGTCCTGCTGGGCTCTGGCAATCCTTCTGCCTCAGCCTTCCAAGTAGCCGGAACTACGGCCACATGCCACCACACCCATTTAGTTTTTTATTTATTGTAGAGACGAGGTTTCGTCAAGTTGCCCGGGGGGGTCTTGAACCCGTGGGCTCAGGCAATACTCTCGCCTCCGCTTCCCAAAGTGCTGGGATGACAGGCTGAGCCAATGAACCCGGCCAAAGTGTAGACTTCTAACTGGCCCTCTCTCCCCCTGGTCACATGCCCCCTCCCTCCCTTCCTTAGCAGTGCCCAGTCACTGCCATCCCATCCCTTGTGCTCATGTGACTCATGTTCAGGGCCCACTTATGAGAACATGCAGTATTTGGGTTTTTTTTGTTTCTGTGACACTTCCCTTAGTACGATGGTCTCCAACTCCATCCAATTTGCTGTGAAGGCCACCGTTTTCTTCTTCTTTATGGCTGCGTAATACTCTTGTCATGTTTATGTACCACAGGTTCTTTATCCAGTTCATATTTGTTGCACAGTAGGGTTGATGTTTTTACTATTGTGGATAGTGTGACCGTAGACAGTGGGCAAAGGACATGAACAGGCACTTTTCAAAAGATGACACACACGCAGTCAACAGACACATGAAAAAATGCCTAGAGTAATGCAAATCAAAACTACAATGAGAGGCCATTTAACTCCAGTAAGGGTGGCAATCATCCATAAGTCAAAAACAACAGTTGCCAGTGCAGATGAGGAGAAGGGAATGCTTCTACATTGTTGGTGGGAGTGCAAGCTAGTTCAGCTTCTATGGAAAGCAGTGTGGTGATTCCCAAAAGAACTCAAAATTAATCTTCCACATGACCCAGCAATCCCTCTCCGGGAATATAACAATACTAACATAAATCATCCTACAAAAAGACACCAACACATGCATGTTTATGGCCATACTCTTCACAATGGCTAAAATATGAAACCAATCCCACTGCCCATTAAAGGGAACTGGGTAAAGAAAATGTGGTACATAAACAAGATGGAATATTACACAGCCATAAAGAAGAACAAAATCATGGACTTCTCAGCAAAGTGAATGGAGTCGGAGACCGTCATACTAAGTGAGCCATCGCAGAAACAAAGAACTGAATACTGCATGTTCTCACTCTTAATGGAACCTGAACATTATTCACATTAGCACAAGGGAGGGATGAGCAGTCACTGGGCACTGCCAGGGGAGGGAGGGAAGAAGGCGGAGGAGGGATCCTAATAACACAAGGGGTACTTGGTCCACTATCAGGGGGAGTGAGGGCCACTTGGAGACCCAGACTTCACCAGCATGCAGCCTACTTGTGTAGTTAATCCTTACTTGTACCTCTCATCTCTATAATAAAATAAAATTTATTTAAAAAGGAAAAAAGAGAGAAATTTTTAAGGCACTAAACAGATGGGAACTGCAATACACTTTGAAACTTTTACAAATATAAATATTTGCTAATTATCAATATGAATGAATATTTTCCAAATACTTTAGCACTAAGGGGACAGATTTGAGGTTTGCAATACAAAAGTATAGCCTGCAACTTTAACACTCAGCAAAGGCAGACCAGATTATTGAGGCTCATTCTTTTGATGGGAACAAAGAGAAAGTCTCAGCAAAATTTACATTTTAAAAAGTTCTTAAAATATTGGAGAGTCGATAGGTGGTGAAGAATTATGTGGCCAAGATCTTGGAGAAGGAAATACAGAGATGAAAAACTTGCATTTGTGTACCACATTTTTAAAAATCCATCAGAGGAATATTATGCAGCCATAAAGAAGGACAAACATATGGACTTTGAGCAACTTGGATGGATTTAGAGTTCATCATACTCAGTGATCTATCACAGAAACAAAGAACAGAGTACCATATGTTCTCACACATAAGCAGACCTTGAACAATTATTGTAACACTACCAGAAAGGGATTGGCAGTAGTGGGAAACTGTCAGGGGAGGAGGGTGGGATTGGCAGTTGATGGAAACTGCCGGGGAGGGAGGGGCACACCCCATCAACAAGGGTACCTGCATAATCAACGTTTGTATACCTAACCCTGAATTGTACCTCATATCTTCATACTAAAAAAGGAAAAAGAAAAAAGAAAAACTGGCATTTGGATAGTGTTTCTCAATTTCAGGGGGAAAAAAAATAGGTAGCCTTTTTTTCCCCTCAGAAACTGAGAAACTAAGCAGAGCTTTTAACTTTTTTTTTCTTTTCTTTTTTGAGTCGAAGTCTCACTGTCGCCCAGGCTGGAGTGCAGTGGCATGCTCACGGCCGCCGTAGACTCAACCTGCTGGGTTTGGGAGATTCTTCCACCTCAGTCTTCCAAGTAGCTGGAAGTACAGGTGCACGCCATGTACTTTATTGTAGAAGTGAGGTCTCGCCAAGTTGCCCATGCTGGTCTCAAATCCTGGGATCAGGCAATCCTCTCGCCTTGGCCTCCCAAAGTGCTGGGATTACAGGCATGAGCCACCACACCCAACAGAGCTTTTGATTTTTTCAGCTCTGAGGGAAGACAAAATTGGACTGTATAAATTATGATAAAACATGATAGTAAAGCTCTTATGCTCTGTTTTGAGACAATGAAGGTGGACAGAATAAAAGTTAAAAAAAAGAAAGAAAGAAAGAAAGAAGCCGGACTCGGTGGCTCAGCCTGTAATGCCATGCTTTGGGAGAGTGAGGTGAGTGGATTGCCTGAACCTGGGAGTTCGAGACCCTCCTGGCCAAGTTGGCACGATCTCATCTCTACAATAAATCAAAAAATTAGCCAGGCATGGTAGCGCACGCCTGTAGTTCCAGCTATTTGGAAGGCTGAGGTGGAAGGATTGCCGGAGCCCAGCAGGTAGAGGTTGTGGTGGCCGGGAGCGGCCACTGCACTCCAGTCTGGGCAATAGAGTGAGACTCCAACTCAAGAAAAGAAAAGAAAAGAAATGAAATAGAATGGCTCTTATAAGGACTGAAATCTAGTGGTGAATCATCTCAATTTCTAAAAATTTTAAAATTTGAATCCCTAGAAAATGATGCAGTAACAAATATAAATCTCTTATGACAGAATATGGCATTACCCTAGGCATGAAATTTCTTCTACAAATTTTATATACAATATCTAGGATTTTATCAAAAATAGCTAGGCACATAAAGAGATAAGAAAACTTAGTGAAAAACCAAGACAGGCAATAAACAAAACAGTCAGTAGACACATGTTTAGAAATAATTTGCTTAATGGATTAGACTCATGCTTCAAAGTAACTTTTTAATGTATTCAAAGGAAAAAAGACAAGATTGAGAAATTGCACCTTGAACTATAAATTACTATAAATTGTAAGTAAGTAAATGGCTATTCTAAGATTGAAAAGTACAATAAATAATAATTTGATGAACCAATAAAATAGCATATTAGTCATGGGTGAAAAGATAATTAGCAACCAGAAGGATAAATTAAAATATACAAAGCACATGCATTAGAAAAGGTGAAAAAATAGAGATGAAAATGTAAAGAATACAGTGGCTTTCTGCATACGACTATATGCAGTGTATCTGTGTGTGACTCCCTCTCCATCCTAGACTTCTAGACGTACCAACGTGAGATGCTATAGCATGACGTATACATACATGACTGCATCACTGTAAGATGATACAACCTATTATACATACATGACGGGAAGGCTAGGAGACAGAGAGAATGTGCTGAAGCAGTACTTTTTTTTTTTTTTTTTGAGTTGGAGTCTCACTCTGTCGCCCAGACTGGAGTGCAGCGGCCGCTCCCGGCCACCGCAGCCTCAACCTAATGGGCTCCGGCGATCCTTCCGCCTCAGCCTTCCAAGTAGCCGGAGTTACAGGCATGTGCTACCACACCCGGCTGATTTTTTGATTTATTGTAGAGATGAAGAGATGAGGTCTCGCTGCCCAGGCGGGTCTCGAACCCGCAGGCTCAGGCCATCCACTCACCTCAACCTCCCAAAGGCGCGGGACTACAGGCTGAGCCACCGAGCCCAGCGAAGCAATACTTTAAAAGTTACTAAAAATGTATTAAAATTGAGCAAAGATGTCAAGCCTTGGAGTCACAAACCCTCTTTAACCCTAACCAGAATAAATTCATATAATAATGGGAATATTATAATAAAAGTGCTAAAAATAAAAGGCATGAAGAAATTCTTAAAGACAATCACAGGGTAAAAACTTCTTACCTCTGGAATAAAAAGCAATTAGACCAGCAACTGATTTCTCAGCAGTAACCACAAAAGCCATAAGAAAATTGAATAAAAGTTATGAGTGAATGACTGCCTACTTATAAAACTAAACTTGGCAAGATTACATTTATTCCTGAAAACAAACAAAAATGAGAGAATTTGTCATTTTAACAGATCTTTACTTTTCAAAATGTCAAAGGTTGCTCTTCAGACAGTAAAATATTATCATAATTAAACCTCATAGATTCAAATAGTATTGAAAGCAATACAAGAGTAAATGTATTTCATTGAAGATGTGATAAATCTCTTCACATAAACCTGTGAAAAATATTGAAATTTGAAAAGGTATGAATAATTTCAAGCATATACATGTTTTTTTTCTTGTAAGAGTTAATATTATAAAGAAGGCTATTTTCAAAATTAATGGAATGTAACCCCAATAAAATAACATCAAGTTTTTTTAATGATTGAAAATTGAATATTCTAACATTTATACAGAGATACAAGTGGTCAAAAGTTGTTGATATGATTGTAAAGAAAAACGATAAAGCTTCAGAATCTAAACCTGCATGTAAAAATCTTATAAAATAAAATTATTTGAGATAGAAATGTGCTGAGCAGTTGAATTGCCGTATTTAAAACTCGTTAAAATATAGGCACTATATATTATCATCAAACTCAATTTGGAAAATGAACAAGTCGACCCATACAGAGCACAGATAGCTTTCCTTAATCTGGATCTAGGATTTGGAAGTAAGCAATCCTATCCAGAATTTGTGTTCTCGCTATAAAGAAAAAAGCAAAAACTATCACATGAATAGAAACAAATATTCAAGAGTTTCAAATTAGGCCAGATTTTAGTAACTTATGTTCATGAGAAAAATTGTCTGACATATGAGCAAAGAATCATAGGATTTTAGGACTAAAAGGGACCTTAGATGCTATTCTTTCATCTGAACTCTTTCAATGGTAAACCAACTTCCCTTTGGGCATAATTAATGATAGTGCTTCATTCTTGTAAAGTTCCACACTTTAGGAAAAATATTCCCTTTGTAGAGCTGAAACGTCTGAATTTTTTGGGTTTTTTTAGCTTCCAATAACTGACCTAAATCTGTTCCTGATTAATTTGGAGTTGCCTCTATATCACACCAGGTGGTTCTTAAATAATTAAATAAATCTATCAAGTTATACATAAATAATTTCTTCTTTAAGCTAAGTATTTCCAGTTTCTTCATCTTTTTTTTCATATGTCATGATTCTTGATATTTTTCTTCAGTGTGTGCTCATTTGTCAATGTCCTTTATTGGTAAAACTGGAAAATTTCATGGGATAGTTGTACCTAAAAAGAGATCCCTTATGTCCAATATCTGGAACATGATAAAATCTTTCAATTTTTTTAAAATTGAAAGCCATGATATTCTCTTTTTTTGCTGATATATTACTGGAGGAGACCCCCTACGAAATTGCTGAATTCATCTGTTTTTAATTTATGAAAGTTTCTTTTTTTTCCCCTTTGGACTTAGAAAGAAATATGCAATAATATTCTATTTTTCAGTATAAAGATGATTTATTTAAGTTGTATTTATACCAATGGAACTGCCAGATAAGAGTATGTATTTTAGGATACCGGCTGCATAGATAAAACCTCCAAACACAAAGGACTTAATATCATAGATGTTCATTTCTCCCTCATATACCAGTGTAACTACCAGGCAGACAGATCTGCCTCTTGAGAACTTTTGGGGTTAAAGGTTTCCTTCACTGGGTTCTCTTTCAACTAATATGACATTGCCTTTATCTTCATCATCAAAATGAAGTCACTGCCAAAATCTACTTTTCAGCCTAATGAGAGCATCAATCCAGGACAAGAGACTTGGCTTTTAAATTGGAGCTGACCTGGAAGTTTCATGTCTACATTTTGCTCTCATCTCCTAGAATGGAATAAAGTCAAATAGCCAGGGTTGCAAGGAAGCTGGGGAGTATGGTCTCCAGCTGTGAATCCAAGTTCACTGCTTCAGCTCTTTGTGAAAAAAGAACAAGAAATTAAAGTGTGGTGTATGTTAACCATCTCTTCTACAGAGACTTCCTTCTTTTGTTTGCATGAATCTTGAGAAGTTTTTCAAAATTCTTTTTTAAAGTGCATTAGCTAAATCTTTAAAACATATCAGCAACTATATTAATTTGTAATGTACAAATCAGATTTCAACTACATGAATCATTTATGAGCTCGCAATCAATATGTGTAGAAGTAATCAACTCAATAAGCAAATATTTTAAATTACAGAAACAGAAGGGTATGGGCATATTGGAAATTTGCAAACTGGCCACAAACCTTTGAGGGGTCACAGGCTTTATTAAGCATGATTTACTTAAAGGATAGAGAGTAAAATATATCCTGCAGACTGGTTAAAGTAAAAGTTCAGGTAAGATAGCTTCTCAAGCATCAACTTCTCTGTGGTTCATCTTGTGTTGCCCTGAATACCATCTCCTCAAACATAAGTTCAAATCTGTCTTTTAGAAATGTACTACTCACAAAGTCATATTATATGGATGTAAGTAATTCACATTTCTCATAGATGCTGGTAGTTTTTCAAGTCAATGCTGCTTGTATTGGAGAACCACTTGCTAATATTTTACTACTATACAGAAAATAGTTTCACACATACAAGAAAAGTGGAAACCAAACTTTGCATTAGTGTAGTGATTTTGGAGGACATCAAAATAAATCATAACACATATTGATAAGGAAACAAAAACCTCATTCTACATTCCTTCAATTCTAATCAAAGGCAAAGGAAGTGTGTGCTATTTATTTCTGATATGCCAGATTCTCTCCAACTTTTTTATGTTCATATTTATTTTTAAAAAATTTTGCTTCAGGGTAGCCTCATTGAACTGGACATATTATGAGGGAAAAAAGCAATACATAAAGAATTTTAAATATATCCTTGCCCTTAAACCTGAGATGGCTAGTCTGTAGTTATTCATTGGAACCTGGTCTAGGTGAGTTCTATACTGGATGCAGTCAATAAGAAGGAAATAGTCTCTGCCCACCTTGACCTCATATTTTAGTTAATAACAATAAAATATACCCTAAGAAGGAATCATTTATCAAGTTTAAATTCTAAAATAAGCTTTGCCTCATTCTTTTTATTTCCAAATCTAATTGATCACAAAGTCTCTTATATTTTAATCTTCCATCCTCATATCCACTATTATAATAATTCCAGTAACATTGTCACTCATCCCCCAGCTCTGGTCTCATTTTCTTCCAATATTCTGTTGCAGAGAGAGGCTCCTTTCGCTCTCCACCTAACTTTGGAACATATATAGAAATAATTATGGAGAAATAAATTGTCACATAGGGGTAACATAAAACACAACTTAGCTGATGACTCAGTCCAAATGTACAAAATTCACCTCCGAACCAGTCAACACAATAGCTCACCTGTCTACTTTCTCTATATCCTTAAGTGATGTACTTACTCTGTGTCCTCCATAAAAGACTCATATCTTCAGGGCTGAAATCTGATAATGACATCCCCATTCTCAGTTTAAAGTTTTTCAGTATGCCCTCAGTATTTTTAGATCAAGTCCAGACTCATTTACATAGCTTTTGAGGTTATTCCTGATGTGGTGTAACATTGCTGTCTGGATTTATTTCTAATCATTAGTCTCCTTGTATGCTAAAAGAGGCCATTTTAAACTATTTTTAGGCCGGGCTCAGTGGCTCAGCCTGTAATCTATCTCGCGCTTTGGGAGGCCGAGGTGAGTGAATTGCCTGAGCCCGCGTGTTCGAGATCCGCCTGGGCAACTTGGCGAGACCTCATCTCTACAGCAAATCAAAAAAATTAGCCGGGTGTGCTAGCATGCCTGTAGATCCAGCTACTTGGAAGGCTGAGGCAGAAGGATCGCCAGAGCCCAGCAGGTTGAGGCTGCAATGGCCAGGAGCAGCCACTGCACTCTAGTCTGGGTGACCAAGTGAGACTCCAACTCGAAAATAAATAAATAAATAAATAAATTTTAAAAAATAAACTATTTTTAGGTACCCAGACTTTGTACACTATCTTGCCTCTAGGCTTTTGCACAAGCTGTTTTTTTTCTCAAGAAGAAACCCCTTTCACTATGCTTGTAAATTCCTCCTTTTCCTCTAAGACCCTAGTCTAACCCTAGCTATAAAACCATCTCTTATCATAAAACTAATGGCACTATATTGTAATTGCCAAATTATTTGTTCAGTTACATATAAAACCTCAATCTCCTTGAGTACAGAGACTGTATGTTCTTCTTCTTTCTATCATTTCCTAGGCAGAATTATTTAAAGTTTGATTCTATTTGGGAGCTCATCTTAGCTTTCTCCAAGAAAAATAACAGTTGTTCGAGTCTGAATAATACAATAGACAATTCATTAAGGAATAAACTCTGAGCTGTATAAAGAGAATTACTTTAAGGCAGTGCACAACTACTGAAGGAGCTGGTGATAGCTTTCTTTTAAAAAGGATATTTAGGCCAGTCTCGGGGGCTCGGTCTGTTATCCCAGCACTTTGGGAGGCCAAGGCAAGTGAATTGCCTGAGACTGCGGGTTTGAGACCAGCCCAGGCAACTTGACGAGACCTGGTCTCTACAATAAATAAAAAAACTTAGCTGGGTGTGGTGGTTCACACCTGTAATTCCTGCTCCTTGGAAGTCTGAGGCTGCAGGATCGCAGAAGCCTAGCAGGTCGACACTGGGGTGGCTGTGAGCGTGCAACTGCACTCCAGCCTGGGCGACAAAATGAGACTCTGACTCAAAAAACTAAACTAAACTAAAATAAATAAATACAAAATTTTTAAAGTGATATTTAAATGGAGTACTCCTTTAGATCCCTAGAAATTTTACTTTGAGACACACATTTCAAAGTCCATTGAGAATTTCTCCAAGACAAGCTGATAGATCAAGGAGAAAAGAATAGAAATAAAATATTAAGAGACAGCAGGGATAGATAGAAAGAGAAGAGGAAGGGAGTAAGCCAAAGTAATAGAAGCAAACATAGGAGGAAAACACAAATTTGAAGAAATAGAGGGTTTGAAGAAAGACAAAACGCATGTGATGCACCAGTGACACTAAGACTAGATGTTGCAACAAACAACGCTGAAATTGAGGCTTCTGTGAGAAATCTGCATCTACATCAGTGGTGCTCAAAAAGGTAGGCTTCAGACCACCAGTAGCTGTGCCACCCGGGCATTTTTTAAACTTTAGAGCTCCTGAATCAGAACTCTGGGGATATGTGCAGCAATCTGTGTTTTAACAAGTCCTCTAGGAAATGGTGCACACTGAATTTGAGTAACACTTTTATATCTTGCTTGTGTCACTCTTTATTGAGGATATTCAGCAGGTAATATTCCACAAGGTGATTCAGACCCAGACTTACAGAATCCTCTGGTTCTTCCTGTCACAACATCTGCATAGATTTTTTTGATTAACCATAATTATATCTCAATTCTACTTTCTGGGAGGAACTCCCTTGTCTATCATCCCAAATTCTTTCTTAAGAATAATGATTATTTTATTAACGATGGCCATTCTTTCAAGGGTTAGATGGCATCTCAATGTGGTTTTGATTTGTATTTCTCTGATGATGAGTGAGGCTGAGCACTTTTTCATGTGTCTGTTGGCTGCCTGTATATCTTCTTTTGAGAAGTGTCTATTCATGTCTTTTGCCCACTTTTTAAAGGGGTTGTTTGTTTTGTTTTGTTTTTTCCCTTTGGTGCATTTGAGTTCCTTGTAGATCCTAGATGTTAGGCCTTTGTTAGATATACAGTTGGCAAATATTTTTGCCCATTCTGTGGGCTGTCTCCCTGCTCATTTGATGGTTTCTTTTGCTTTGCAGAAGCTCGTTAATTTGATGAGGTCCCACTTATCTATCTTATTTCTTAAGGTATTGGCCTTTAGGGTTCTATGAATAGGAACTGATTGGCAGTAATGGGAAACTGTTGGTGAGGGAGGGTGGGATTGGCAGTTGAGGGAAACTGCTAGGGGAGGGAGGGCATACCTCATTAACAGGAATACCTGCATGATCAATGTTTGTATAGCTAACCCTGAATTGTACCCAACATCTTTATAATAAAAATTTTTTTTAAAGAATAATGATTAGACTGATATTGTTCTACATGTTTAACTCTTTCCCTCAACTTAACGGTGGCTGCCTCAGGGCCATATAGCCTAATGTGTTTAGTTAAGGAAGGATTGGTCTACATTTTGCTATAAGGCTGAGTCTTGATGTGATATAGCAGTTAAAACCCTTTTACTACGATGTTTAAGACCTAAAATAAGTTGGCTTTCCAACATTGCAACATCACAGATTGCTGGAGTCTCTATGTTTCTAAATTTTTTCCGTGCATACGCTCACTATTTCCCTTAGGGCATCTATTTCTTTTGTAGGCATAGCATGCATACTGAGCACACCAAACATCCATAGCATACTTAGCGCAGGCAGTTTTAAAAAACCACCACTAAAAATTGATATCTTGGTTTGTAATAGCTTCCCTTAGAGTTCCAGGCAATGTTTTCCTCACTGTGTAATCATTGGTGCCATTTTTGCCATATGTTTTATCACAACATTAGTATGGTTCTATAGGTTTCCTTCTCAGAGTAGGGTTTTTCTTTGTTTGTTTGTTAGTTTGGTTTTGCCCCTGATTACCTGACCCCTCAGTCAATGTTTAGGTACTGCAACATTCACTTCAAGGTTCTAATTTCTACATGAATTAAAGTAATGTGAACTATAAAAAAAACAAAAAACAAAAACCAAGCTCTGTAACTTTATACAAAAAAGTATAAAGCAACATATCAATTAAATGTCAATATGCACAAGGAGTTTCGAGACTTTTACCTTATGGTACCTTTTATATTATGGCAATGGCTCCACCCTTCTCCATGTCCTCAAAGTCTTTTACATGTATCCAGTGAGCAGAAAAAGGCAATTGAGAATAGCATCAAGGCTTCTATGAGCCAGGTCTGGAAGTAGCACTTTTAAACTTTTACCCAACTTTCTCTGGCCTCAGCTCAGTTAAAGGGCTTGAAGAGAGAGAGGGCTGAGAAGTGTAGCTGAGCTGTGTGCTCAGAAATGCAAGATGGAGAATTTTGTTTTTTGGCTCCACTACATAAAGGAGAGAGATGAAAGGCATAATTAAGGGGAGATGGGGAAGAGAAGTGAAGAGAGGGAAACGATGTTGAAAGATGAATTTAGAAGGCATGAAGAAGAAAGAGATGTGAGAAATGAGAATCAGTCATTTAGTCTTTACAACAATGAACCAAGATGTCTTGCAATTCCTATCTTCGCAGATAGAAAAACAGTGGAGACTTCGAGAACCTGTATAAACTACCTAAGTTTACACTGCCAGTCCATGATTATTCTTACATTCAAATTCAGTGATGTCTGGAGAGTAGACTATAATCTTTACTCTATAAGAAATGTACATGCACATACAGACATACCCATTGACATCTAATAGCATATTTTGTACTGTAGGAAGCCAAATAATATTTAACACTATATTCTGAACCTCATTATTCTACCCGTAGTTTTTCTGAGTGATGTAGCCACGTATAACATGCTTAACAGTTGAAAACAATTTTACTTGAATATGAATTGGTGGCAGTACTGCACAAATAAACAAGACCTTCATTAAAGATGCAAAATAACAAAAATCTTCTTTTCAAAAGAAGAAATTTGTCCCTTAAATTTACAGGCCCAAGTGTTATTGCATTGCTTATTCAATGAAATGCACAGCATTTTATTTAATTACTAGCATTTGCCTCCAAAGGCAAATATTTCCAGACCACATGAATTTCTCAGACACTCCATAGCTTTCTTCCTGAGCTGAGACACAAAGTGTCAGTCTGATGGCTTTTGGTAAAATGATAGAAATGTATATAAATCATTAGTTATTATTATTCACCTAGAACAAAATTAATTCTCTTTAGTCAAGCAACCATTTTTCTCTCACTAAAACCTTCATCGGGGAGCCTTGGGAGATCTAATTGTGGGGCAAACTGTTTTAATTTGAAACTGTTCCTGCAAAACCATGTAAACAAGACATTGTATATCAATTGTGTACATTATTGTCTGAACACAGATTTTAAGCCTCTTATGTGGGGCATTTATTTTGCCAGGTAAACACACTCACAGACTTCCATATTTCTGACGCACTCTGGTATGGGGAGAGAAACTCTTTCCTCAGCTGTAGCCCACCCACTCAGGCAACATTCTTTTGGAGGGGTCATTCATTAATCTTGTCATTCTGGGAAACAGACCTTACTGTAGTTCTCAGACAGGTTCACCCTCTTTATGTGGATAACTTCTGAAAATACTCAGAAGGTTGCATCTTAAACTTGGGATGTTATACAGATAGAAAAAAAAGTATTTATTTGAAAAAGTTTATGAGATGAATTATGACCATTTATAAAAAGATTATTTAATGCATGCGTGATATAGACAATGAATATTGTTGATGTATTTCCTGAAAGTGTAGTCAGGCCACTCTTCTGTTCACCCGTAAGAGTAAGAAGCATATGTGTAAATTTGTCTAGTTCCAGTCTTTTCTGTCATAGACCACAGGCTCCCTTCAGAAGCCATGCTAGACTATTCAGATTCCTCAGGGAGAACCACTAGATATTTCACTTCTTGGTATTATGTTTCATACTATAAAAACAGAGAATTCTTATCTCCACATTCTGAAAATGATCAAACTCCATAGCTCAGAAGGATTTTCCATTCACCATCTTTCTGCAACTTTTTCTATTCCATCTTCTATTTTTTTTTTTTTTTTTTTGAGTTGGAGTCTCACTCTGTCACCCAGACTGGAGTGCCGTGGCCGCTCCCAGCCACCGCAGCCTTGACCTGCTGGGCTCCGGCGATCCTTCAGCCTCAGCCTTCCGAGTAGCTGAAACTACAGGCATGCGCTATCACACCCGGCTCATTTTGATTTATTGTAGAGATGAGGTCTCACCAAGTTGCCCAGGCAAGTCTCAAACCCGCGGCCTCAGGCAATCCACTCACCTCAGCCTCCCAAAGGCACGGGATTACAGGCTGAGCCACCGAGCCTGACTTATTCCATCTTCTTTATGCAAAGGCAGAGACTCAGTCATGTGGAAACATAAAGATGAGAACTCTTCTGTGATGGCCTGTTTTGCA
This sequence comes from Carlito syrichta, assembly GCF_000164805.1. Taxonomy (NCBI): domain Eukaryota; kingdom Metazoa; phylum Chordata; class Mammalia; order Primates; family Tarsiidae; genus Carlito; species Carlito syrichta. Next base: position 52,686 of record NW_007030343.1, on the reverse strand, counting down.
TATCGCTGTAAAAGTTGCCAGTGGAGTCCTGTTATAGGCTTTTCTTTCTTATGGTTGTGTCAGTAAAAGGATTCTTAAATACGGAATTGTGTGTGGATAGAAAATATTTCTGGAACTCTAAGTCTTCACCAACTATGCAACAAAAATTATTTTTTATGGACTCTCTCTATTTTACTCATAAACTTTCTTCTCTGTTGAGGTAAAATTTTGCTCTTTAAATTTTATTGGCTCATATTCCTTTGGGTATAATTATGGATTATTTATTTATTTATTTATTTATAAAGATATGGGGTACAATTCAGGGTGAAGAATACAAACGTTGATTACGCAGGTACCCTTGTTTATGAGGTGTGTCCCTCCCTCTCCTGGCAGTTTCTCTCAACTGCCAATCCCACCCCCTTCCTCTGGCAATTTCCCACTACTGCCAATCCCTTTCTCATAGTATTATAATTGTTCAAGTTTCGCTTATGAGTGGGAGCATATGGTACTCTGTTCTCTGTTTCTGTGATAGATCACTGAGTATGATTGACTCTAAATCCTCCCATATGTTTGTCCTTCTTTAAGGTTGCATGATGTTCTGTTGCATATATGTGCCACATTTTTTTTTATCCTGTCCAGCTTTGATGGGCGGCATGGTTGGTTCCATGTTTTTGCTATTGTGAATAGAGCTGCAACAAACATATGTGTACAGGGGATAATTTAAATTCAAGAGAATCTCAGAGTCTTTCCTGTTCAGTCTCCCTGTTGTGCAGACTAGTAAATAGAAAAACATTTTTAAAAGTATGCTACTCAATTAAGATGAATCCACTTTTTAAAGTCAATGAAAGCCCTAGAACACAGATGCTGTAATTAAAATTTTGTGATTTTATTTAACTACTTTTTGATGACTACTTAGTATCCTTTCTCTTAATAGCCCAGATATTTGAAAGCTATTTTTCTACCAGCACTTGATTCTGCACTAAATGATCATTAAGATTACATGTAAGATATTCTAACAATGGCTTTTGTAACTGATCACATATAAGCACAGATTCCTAATTCCAAAACATAGAGGTCTAAAATATATGATCAGCCACATTTATTGAATAATTCCAAAAATAGCCAAATTCTATTTCCTGCAGTGCTATTTCTTGCTAGCTGTATGATACTAAACATTAGGTAATGCAATTTAATTGATAATATTAATAATTTCCAAAGATTCAACTTTGTGGCAGAAATCAATAGAGTCAAACATTTTATGCATTTAGATATATTTGTTAGCATATAGGCAGACTCTAAAAGAAAAAAAAATAATGTATGTTATGGGAATAAAGTCCAAATAAAGCTGTTGCAGCATATGAACACAAAGTACTAAATAAACTTACAGCAACCTATATAATTATTTGGTACCAGAAATTGGATTCTTATTGTATTAAAACAGAGGGTAGTTGAAGGAGCTAAAAGCACATTTTAGAAATACTCATAGTTTTTAATTAATGAAACATATACATGATATAGCTCTTGAGTGACACAAAAATATTATAATAAATATGCTGAAAATAAGGTAGCTATAGAATCGTTTTAACCAAAAGGAACATAAACATAATTTACAGTAAGGATGAAGAGAAAGAGAGAGAGAGTGTGTGTAGGACATAAAAAGATAGTTTTGTTATTTTTTCAAATCATGAGGGGAAAATGAGCAAATGTTCATTATGATATTTTAAATACCAGTTCTTCATCTTTTTCCTTCATACAAAAAAAGTGTAACCAGTGACTAGAACAAAAAGACAATCATTTCTTGAAGCTTTCAATTTAACTGATAAGGCTTTAAAGGAAAAAAATATGACTTTAAGATGGCTGACTAAAGGCACCCAGCATGCATATCCTTTACAAAGACGGAAAAAACAGTGAGTAAACAACTATAGACCAAATACAGCATCTAGAAGAAACCATTGAACCTCTGAGGCATAGAAAATAAAAGACAAGCCGTTGGCCCTGCCAAAACTGGCTCAGGATCAGGAGGAACTCCAGAATGCAGAGAAAAGATAAGTAAGAAGTCCCTAGTGGTCTACGCTCCCACTATGATCTCCTGCAATCCTAGCCATGGGAAAGTCCTTTGGCCTTCATTGGCCATGCGAGTACCATGAGGCTCTATCTGGAGCCCATGCAATGGCATTGTCCTAGAGAAGGAGTTTGTGCTTGGTCCCATACATCCCCTGAGGCACAAACAACCATAGCAGGGAGCCATAATAAAATCCCAGACCCCACCAACTATATCCTGCCCTGGGACTCAATAGTCTTTGCATCTCTGCATCCCTAAAGACCCAATGACATATCCACCCAGAGGGCTATGGCATCATGATGCTTGCTGGGCCCAGTATTCTTGCTCACACAGTGTTTTACTTCCTGGGGAAAAGGTGGTGCAACATACCAGGAAGGCATCCTTCCGGACAAAAAGAGCCAGAATGTGTGCTCCCAAAGCCTGAGAGTCGCCTGACAAAGACCGCTGCCACTGACAGAAACCCATACCTTCCAGTGGCAAGGCCACCATGCACCTGCATGTGCTTTCAGGGGTTCTGGGAACTTGCTTGGACACAGGTTGTTCTAGGGTTTAAAGACAGTCTGCACCACCCACCATGACTAAACCTGCACATACTGTGCAGGGCTTAAGGACAGGCTCAGTTCCTCCACAGCTACCATTAGTGGCAAATGTATGCATCATTTAAGGGACTGAAAATCAACTGGTCTGGCCTGCTGACACCTGTCAATGCTTTCCAGGGCCTTGAGGATGAGGCTATGCTGCTCACTGCCATTGGCATTCATGCATGCGATCATGGGCTTAAGGATAGTCTCTCTTGTCTGCCACTGGTGCTGATCCATTTGGCTTGCCACCATGGTTGGCACCATGTACACCACTAGGGACCCAAAAGTTGACCTGCTGCAGCTACTGTCATTTCTTATGCCATGAATGCCACCTAGGGGCCCGAGGACCCACCCTATTGACTCACCACTGCTACTGCCAACAGCCAAGGAGGCTGCTTGAAGGCCCAAGGACTGCCTCCTCTCCTGATGTGCCTGCCATGGCTGACCCTTGTGCACACCACCCAGGAGCTCAAAGATCAGCATGCCTATCCCACTGCTATCTCCACAGAACTGTACCACTTGGAGTCCCCAACCCCAACAATGCCTTGCCATAGCCTCTACAAACAACTGCAGCCCAAGCCACTGAAGAACTACAAACACCCTGACACTGATTACTACACCACTGCGTCCACCCAGAATTAAAGCAAAAGTATGCTACCCAACCCGCACTATAGATATACCTATAGGAAAAAGTCTTTACACAAAAAAAGAGTTTTATCCCATTGAAATAAGCAACTCTTACATAAGATGTGCAGATATCAAAATACTTAGAAACATGGAAAAGCAACAATACATGAAACCACAGAAAGGGAACAATAATTATTCAGTAACAGATTGCAAAGAAAAGAAATTCTATGAAATGTATGAAAAACAACTCAAAATAAAGGTATTAAAGTACTCAATCAGATACTAATAAAACAGACAAATAATATTAAAAAATCAGGAAAGCAATTCATGATATGAATGAGAAATTCAACAAAGAAATAGATATACAAAAAAGAACCAAATGGAAATTGAAGAATTCAAGGAATACATAAAAAGCAATAGAGAACTCTAACAATAGACTCAATCAAGCAGAAGATAAAATTTCCGACTTAAAGATAGGTCTTTTGAAATCACACAGTCAGATAAAAAAGAAAGTGTAATTAAAAAGAGTGTCTCAGCCAGGCTCGGTGGCTCAGCCTGTAATCCTATGCCTTTGGGAGGCTGAGGTGAGTGGATTGCCTGAGCCCACAGGTTCAAGACCTGCCTGGGC